>NW_017567112.1:1915953-1947315 GCF_001661255.1 Hansenula anomala
ACCAAGAAATACTCAGGTCCTGAAATTCAAAAGACATTAACCTCCACACCATTCAAGAATCATTCTTTTAAATCTATAGGTACTTCACTCATTCTTTCATATTCAATCACAACCAATTGAACACCGGTTAACAAAAGACAACACAATATAGTTCCAAATCAAGTTTCATCATATTTAATATTATTACATTCAATAAATACTCAGAAATGAGGGGGGGAATGTCAGGTATTACATAACCAGAATAACCAATTATGCACAATTCATCAATACTCAACATTTCACATCAACTATAAGAAGAATCAAGAATCCACTAATTGTAACATTATATGTATATTAATAGAACATCGGAATTACCTTATATACACACAGTAGAGGATATTCTGTCAACTTTTTTTTTGCACAAAAAAATCTTTGACGCGTCTCTCTCATCTTCAAACAGTTAAAAAAATATCCCCAAACGAAGATGACCTCGGAAGAAGAAACTAAAATCCCAATCACTACATTATCCAGACTTTTTCAAACTGCAGTTTTTGAACATGATGATACTAGAATCACTCAACAAACTTTAGAATTATCTTCAGAATATTTGAAAATGTTTATTAGAGAGGCCATTTTAAGAGCTAATGAAGTTCGTGAAAATCCTAAAGATATTAAAGGGAAAGAAACTGATGGTGCTGCTTTACAAAACCAATTGATAAGTGATGTTTTGGATACTCAACACCTCGAAGAAATCGCTGGGTTATTAGTTTTAGATTTTTAAGGTCTACTACAATTTCCTATTCATTGAATATTTATTTTTTTCTAATGCTCATGATCATTTGGATCAATTTTGAATATTTTATCAGGGTTTAACAATCTAAGAGGATCTAAACTCATTTTTATTCTTCTCATCATATTGATTGGATCTTCACCCAATTCTTCCAAAAGAAACTCTCTTTTACCATAACCAACACCATGTTCACCAGTACATGTACCTTCAGCTTCAATGGCTCTTTTAACCATATTTGCGACAAGCCCCTCTGCAATTGATCTTTGTTCAGGTCTATATAATAAAAAGGCATGGAAATTACCATCACCAGCATGACCAACCAAAGTTGCAGTTAATCCAGATTTGGCCATATCAGATTTAGTTTCACTCAACACATTTGCTAATTTTGAAATTGGTACTGCAACGTCAGTAGTCCAAATTTGCATATCTGGATGTTCTTGTCTACCTTTATTTATAGTGGACCATAATGCCATTTTTCTTGCTGACCATAGTTCTTCAATTTCATCTGCATTTTTAGCAAATTCAAAATTTGAAGATTTATTTGATTGAGAAATCAAATTGACTTCTTTAATCAATTCTGTCAATACACTTTGATTATTTGCTCCAATTTTGAAAAATAATGTTGGTTTTTCAATCCATTTTCTTGTAGTTTCTCCTGATTCATTAACAACTTGCATCATTTTATCATCTAATAGTTCCACTGCATTAACTTGAATACCATGTTGAACAATATCAGCAACTGTATTGGAAGCATCAGAAATCGTGTCAAAACTAACAACTGCAACAGTTTCCTCTTTAGGTTTAACATGAAGTTTTAAAGTAGCTTCAGTAACAATCCCCAAAGTACCTTCAGAACCAATGATCAACCCAGTCAAATTATAACCGGCACTTGATTTTCTAGGTCTGTTTTTAGTTTTAATTATAGTACCATCAGCTAAAACAACAGTTAACCCAGCAACATTTTCCTTCATGGTACCATATCTTGCAGCATTAGTTCCAGAACATGAAGTGGAAATCATACCTCCAATCAAAGCACCTGGGCCTGGATCTGGACCAAATAACAAACCTTTATCAGTTAAATAATCATGTAAATCTTCCCAACCAACACCAGGTTGGACAACAACGTCTAAATCTTCTTTATGTAATGCAATTATGTTATTCATATTCTTGGCTAAGTCAATTGTAATTGATGGTGTCCCCGTGGTGGCAATATAATGGCCTTCCAATGAAGTACCACCTGAAAATGGGATTATTGGAATACGGTATTTATGAGTAATTTTCAAAATTTGTGAAACTTCTTCAGTGGAAGATGGGAAGACAATCAATTGAGGTCTTTGATCATCTAGGGCATGATGGGAATTGAAATAAGTATCTGAATGAGATTCTAATTCTGCTTGAGATGTGGCTAAATTATCCTCACCAACAATCTTCAAGATTTCTTCTTTTGCTTTTGCTAAATCTTCTTTTGATCCATATTTTGGTGGTGATAATTCTGACAAACTTGTTGTTGAAGATTCTGGGTATAAAAGTTCATTCTTGTTATCATCATTGGAGATTTTGTATTGGTTGTAAGCAAGTAATAAACCAGCACTCGTGATAGTTGTTGCTAATAAAAGACTTGTTGATGAAGATTTGGATGAATTTTGGATGGTATGGATTGATCTTTGTTGGGTTCTTGAAATGAATCTCGAGCCAACTCGACTAGCATTTATTAGTCTTGATCTCAGCATTTTGGTATTGGGTATCCGAATGATGAGTTCAGAAAATTTGTTTTGGCAATGGATACAAGTATTTATACAATTTTGCAATCTACAGAATTTCGAGATGGAGGTGAAGTTGCAATTTTAGAGGGAGATGGCCACTATTATGTTTTGTTAACTATGGCCGTTGTGATTCCAATTGTCGTGCTCTTGGAGGTGTCGCGTAAGAAGCGTGGGATAGATCCGTGGGGGTGTCGCCTGTTTGATCTTTCACTTTTAAAACTGGGGTAAAAAACTGTTGAAAAATCATAATAATTAAGGTGTAAAGAAGATTTAAGTTAATATGACTCTACTAATTATTTCATTGTGTTTCTGTTGTCCTGAATAGCTTTTAAATCTGCTTTTTTGTTGAACAACCCCACGATTAGTTACAATTATTAGCCTATGCTATGTCCAATTTAACCGGTGTATCGGAGCAGATGCCATGATCAATTAACGTAACACTTTTGAATAGTGTTACTGTAGTCTGTAGTATTACTTTGTAGTGCTCAGTAAGTTATGTTGTTTATTGAGGTAAATAATGTATTACCCAGTTATTGGAGATCTCGAGCATTCGTTGAATGGTCAACAAAAGTGAAAAATTTGAGTAACGTAAATACCTATGTTTAGAAGAAGATTAACTAGATTTTTGAATTATTACATTGTATTACCTTATAACCATTTTCCTTCCTTACAGAGTTTAAGTTAGATAAAATATTGATATAGAAGTCGGGACAGATTTCCAATTATTGATATTCGTTATAAGTTCATACATTAGTTCAAAATCAGTATACCGGTTAAACAACAGTTATTTAACGGTGTCCTTGGATTTGTTTAAGATTGATGATTATCTGTCAAAAGACAAGGCTCGCTGAGTGAGCACAAGATCACTCTACAAGACTACTATAGACAGCGAGTAACATATTATTTTTGAAGCCACTGTGCTAACGATCCAACTACCTCCAAAGGCTTTGGATGCAGCTCTGTAAATTTATAGTACCCCTTTTCCACTTCCAAGTTAATTACAGGATACTACGATGTTCTCATGTTTTCAAGGTAATTTATAATAGTTTTTCTAGCTACCGCTTATGTCCGGTATCGGTTAGCGCACGTACATAATGCACAATTTTAATTGGCTTTAAATCAAAATATTCTTAGTGAATGGCACCTTTGAATTTAACCACAATTAGTTAATTGATTCTATCTGTAGAATTGCATAATTTTTCTGGGTAAATTCGCAAAAATTTTCAATTCTCTAAATTCTGCTGAATATCATTTTTAAAAGAAAAATCATTAATCTAGCCAGCTATTTTAAAAAAAATGATAATATTTTGAAATTATATTATTCATCATAATTGACGCTAATGCAATATTTTAATTATAATTTTAGTTAATAAACAATATACTGTGCTGCTAATTGTAGGGTGACCTGCAGTACAGCTATTCCATCATTCAATAATTATATACTCGAGGTACAGCTAGGCCCTCATGCTGACTTCGGATTTTTGCGAAAACTAATGTTTGAGAAGAGTTTCAATCGACCTGACTTACGTTAATCAAATTATGAAAATATAATAGTTTCAAATACAATATAAATATACAACAGTATAAACAACATACCAATGTGCCAAGTTCCTATTCGAATTCAACTTTTCTTTCTCAGGACCATAATAAGGTAATAATTTTCCAACCTCTAACTTTTGGTTCAGGCTCTTCTGGGTTTTCTTCAACATCTTTAAATAATGGTGTCAAAACAACTTCATGTGGTCTATAATATCTTGTTTTTTTGAAAAATTTCCAGAAAAAGAACAACCCCCAAGATAATGGAATAATAAAATAAGAACTGAAAAAACTACTAATCAAGAAATCACCATGAACAAAATTCTTGAACCCACCAGTCAATAATAAAATCAATGAAGCAATACCGGAAAACCAAGCGGCTTGAACACCAAATTTGAACTTGTGAGGTAGACTATCTCTTGAAATACCTTGTGCTTTCATAGCTCTAGATAAATGGATGTGATTAGCAGAAATCAAGATCCAACCAAGTAGTAAGTTGGCTGATGTTAAAGATTGAAACCAGTTAAAAACATTAGCAGCATTGGTTGAGACATTCATATAAGCTAATGGCATAAATGCAGCGATGAAAATGACACCAACCCATGGGAGACCTCTTTTATTTGTTCTTAAAAAAACTCTTGGTGCTTGATGTTTGACAGCTAGTGCAAATAACGTTCTTGAGCCATGGACAATTGATAAATTTGCTGCACTGAAAGCAGAGGTCAAAACAGCAGCATTGATAATATGAGGTAAAACTTTGATGTTTGCATTTCTGATAGCAACAACGAATGGGGATGATTGTGCATTACCAGAGGAATTGGCAATTCTTTTATCATTTGATGAAACAATTAAAGTCAAACAAAACACTGTGGTAATCATTAAAAAGGTAACTCTGTAAAAGATTCTTTTACAAGCTGTAAAGACAGTTCTTCTTGGATTTTTAACTTCAGCAGCTAAAGCCGGAACAGATTGAACACCACCAAATGAATAGACAACACCTGATAACGTTTTCCAAAAAGCTGCAAATTTCCCTAAATTACCAGTTGTAATAGATTCTTTAAAAGGTCCTGGATTTCTCCAAAATCTGAAACCAATTGTTTCATGGGTTGGACCACCACCTGAAGTTATCACAATTGAAACAATAATTAATCCAATCAATAGTGAAATCTTAATCAATGCAAAGACAAATTCAACTTCACCATAAAATCTAACAGTATAAGAATTTGTCGCAATGATAACAAAAATGATGATACTAATCCAAGCAGCTTGTGAAATATCAGTCCAATATGAGATAATAACAGCTGCAGCTGAGATTTCACCAGGCATAATAGAACCCCAAATACTAATCCACCCATATGCAAACCCCCATGCTGGATCAATAAATTGTTCTAAATGACGAACCGTTGCAGAGGAGACAGGCATTAAAGATGCAACTTCAGCCAAAGCCACTTGATTTAAACCAACAATGAATGCAATCAAACTATATCCGATAAGCATACCAGCAGGACCTGTTGTAGCTAGAGCTGATCCTGAAGACAAGAAAATCCCAGTACCAAAAACACCCACCAGAGCTAACATTTGAATGTGACGTTGTTCCAAGGTGCTTTTCAATCTATGACGATCTTCACCAAAGACTGATGAACTATCAGAATCGTCAACTGAAACTTCAACATGGTTACCTTTTTCTGCTGAATCATGTCTATCGAAATCATCTATAGAATGGGTTTCAACTTGGTCTTCAATCACTGTTGATTGATTTTTCTCTTGTGGATTCCAACTCATTATGATATATATGAGGACCGAAATATATCAACAGATATCCAAATCAACAATTTTCTCTCTACTTATACACAAAACCTTGCCATCATGTCCTCGAGGTATTTCTGAATCAAAAAGAAACTGTGGTTCACAACTTTCAATATTACCAACACACTGGTCGCATAAAACTTTCATTCCCTCTTGATAAGCCTCTGATTTTTTCTGTGCATGATTCATTTCAAAAGAACTGTGGACTTTAACACGGGGTTTTGAGGGTGAATCATTCCCAAAACTGTGTACTTCTTATCAAAGCCTATGTGGGACCGGCTTTTTAATGATTAAATTTTTGGCTGCATCTAGTAATTATGGCTTGAAGTTGAGCACAACACAATTGATAACATGGCGCACAATATACGAATGAGGAGTATCGCACCATATCAAAAAGAATCTAGTCAGATTTAAAACCGTTGTTGTAGGTTGTGCAGTCTGGAGTTGAAAGATAATTTGAGCCACAAATTGTTTTCATGATTTTTTCGAGAAGCATGTCAAATTCTTTCGCGAATTGAGTTGCCTGTCAACGCTTTTGACACAAAATACTGAACAAACTCGAAATGGTTTTGAATGATGAGTTTTTGATTGGTTCTGATGCTTGATAAAGATTTTAGTTAAATTGAATCTCTTTTGTCAAGAAGAAGCTAGCTGTTGTGGTGAGAATCTCAATGCCTCACTAGGTTGATTCAATCTCGGACCTCGGTCTTGACTCTTGAACGCAACTGTCATGACTAAAAATATTCTCAACGCTGTGGAACTTTTTGTGAAATTATTTTGAAATAGTGAAATACAACTACATAATATTCAAATGAATAGGTTTTATGAGCTTATAATTTATAGCTTCATTGACTTTTCGCGAAGTTTACCCTCCTAAAAAATCACCGTGGTTACCCGCAAGCATTCGCGAAAAAAAAACCTTGAAATTTTCAGTTTGGTTCACCATAGAAAAAAAAGATGAAGGTGCCACTAAAACTTGTATAATTTCAAGGTATTAATAGAGTTATATCAATTATAGAGATGTCTTGGGGTATGTAAGAATTACTGATTTGTGACCTTAAAGCAAAGGTTTGCTCAAAAATCCATTGTTTTAACTTCATATTTCTTATCTATCGATTTTTTCTCAAACTAACATTTGGGGTGTCAATAGACGACGAAGATTTTGAAGTGCCAACTTCAAGTAATGCCAAAGTTGTTGATTCATGGGAAGATGAATTTGCTGATGAAGATGAACCTTTAGCTGAATCATGGGATGTGGAAGAAGAAGAAAAACCAAAACCAAAGCCAAAAGCTAAACCTGCGGCTTCTAAAAAACCTGTTAAATCAGTTAAACCAGAATTAGATTTAGATAATGTTGATGAAAAGACACGTAAAGAATTATTGAGACAAGCTGAACTAGATTCAGATTTGAATAATGCTGCTGATTTGTTTGGTGGATTAGGTGTTAATGAACATCCAAGAGAAAAAGCTGCTAGAGAAGCCGCTGCTCGTGAAGCTGCACAACCTAAAATCACAGCTGATACTCCAATAGAAGCACATCCATTATTCCAACCAGAAACTAAACAAGATTATGAAAAACTAAGAAAAGCATTATCACCAGCTTTAACTAAATTAAATGAACAAAGTTCATTAAACTATGCATCAGGTTTAGCTATTGATTTAGTCAGAGATTTAACCAAACCATTATCCACAGAAAACATCAGAAAAGTCATTTCCACATTGACTGTTCTTTCTAAAGAAAAAGAAAGAGAAGAAAGACAAGCTAGATTGGCCAAGAGTGGTGGTACTGCTACTGGTGGTGCAGGTAAGAAGAAGAACACCAAGGCTAGACCTAATCTCGGAGGTGCCTTCAAGAAGGACACTGATATTGTTGTAGACAATTATGATGACTTCGGTGAGGATGATTTCATGTGAATTAATAAATAAATGTCATTAATATCTAAGAGCCAAGTGTAATAGTACTTTATGTGTTCGCGAATGCGTTCTGTGGTTAGACGCCCTGTTTTTTTTATGTCAAGAGTTTTCTTGAAATTCGTGATCAAAGAGCCGTTTGAAGTTTAACATGACAGGCTCTTCCTTGACGAAATAAACATTAACAAAATTTTCACCTTTTATGATTCATATATAACCAACGAGGAATTCCAGATCTATTGAACCAATCTCATATTCATTCACACAATTCAACAAACAACCACCATGGGAAAACATTACTTTGCAACTGGCCGTGGAGGTGCAGGGAACATCCAGTCAAGTGATTCTCAACCACACCCAAAAGAAGTTGAAATAGGTTCACAAACTCCAAATTTACTACAGCCAGTGTTCTCTACAGGTAGAGGTGGTGCTGGTAACATGATGAAGAATAATGATGCCAAATTAACGAGGAAATTACAAGATGTGGATCAAGACCCTGAGGATTACATATCGCCAGTCTTGTCGCAGAAAAGTCAAACTCCTCAAAATAATATGAGCATTGGGAGAGGTGGTTATGGGAATATGATAAGTCCAAAAAACAGTGCTAGTGAAAGTCAGCAAAAGCAAAGAAAAAAAGTTCAAAAGGATAAGAAAGATGAGGGTTTTTTGAAAAAGGCTAAAAATTTCTTCAAGAAATAGATGTTGACGAGTGTTTTTTTGTAGTATATTAATAAACATATGTTAGAAATGAATTGATCATTCTCCAAAAGTATTTCGAGAAGGAAACTAAATTAGCGATGCAGATGTTCACGCCTGCTGAAAAAGCTTCACTACAACACACTAGTTAAAATTTTGAAAAATCAATGTAAACAATACATTCACTCAGTTTATTTATATAGTTAAAACAAATAATAACTGAAGAGCGTAAAGTTCAGTATGTCACTTGTAATTAAACTCATGAGGTTACAAAATGCATTGTCAATATAGTTCAATTTTACAAGTTGAACTTGATGTGCAGTCAGAGAAATGAAACCCACAACTAAACTTTGAGGTTAAGCCAAGTCACCTTTTTTGAGCATACTGTTCAAAAAGTTTCATACCAGAAGATATACAAAAACAATATCAACACTTCTAGTTGAAAATTGTACATTCAACTAAAATCATCATACATCAAAGAAAGGATACAAATTTGAAAAAAAATATGAGATCGAAATGTTGGCACGGGACACAAAATGTTCATCGCCTAGTTTATAAAGTGATTACTAGTCAGGGACTCAGTGCTCATGGAATAGAGCTGAAAGGAAATTCTATAAACTATAAACTATAAGCTTGAGAGAATGATGTGTCTTCAATATAGCTAGATAATATCACTACATTCAAGAGAAGCAGAGCGTAACATTGCAAACTCAGCTCAAAGTTTCCATTATTGTCTACATATATGATTTCTTGAAATGACAATTTATAAATACACACAATACACAACTCTACTCAATATGAGTGGCTAATTCTTCCAATAATTTGAAATCTCTTCTTTCAATACCACCATTACCTGGTAATTTGGAACCACCTTCTAGATACATATCAATTTCTCTAGCACATTGTCTACCTTCTTGAATACCCCAAACAATTAATGATTGACCTCTTCTACAATCACCAGCGGTGAACAAATTATCTTCAACTTGATAACTTGAATCAGCTAAAGTTGGAATAGTACCTCTTGGTGTCTTATTAACACTCATTTTGGCAATTTCTGGACCAATAAAACCCATAGATAACAAGACAATATCAGCTTCAAAGATTTCTTCACTATGTGGAACTTCATTCATTTGCCAAACACCACTTTCTGATCTCTTCCATTCAACTCTAACAGTACGAATAGCTTTAACATTACCTTCATCATCACCAATGAATTCCTTAGACAAGATACAATATTCACGTGGATCTTTACCATAATGTTCTTTAACTTCAGCATGACCATAATCAACTCTAAAGATTCTTGGCCATTGAGGCCATGGATTATCTTTGGAACGTTCTTGAGGTGGTTGTGGTAATAATTCGAAATTAACAACTGAAGATGCACCATGTCTTGTTGCTGTACCAATACAATCATTACCTGTATCACCACCACCAATGACAATAACTTTTTTACCTTGTAGTTTTTCACGAATTTCTGGTAGATAATCATCTAATAAAGCTTGAGTATTATCTTTTAATAAAGTCATTGCAAAATCAATGTTTTTCAAATCACGACCTGGGATTTTCAAATCTCTTGGAAATGTTGAACCAATAGCTAAAATAACTGCATCATTTTCTGATTTCAAATCAGTTAAATCATCAACTTGAGTATTACAAACAAAATTAACACCTTCAGCAGCTAGTAAATCAGTACGACGCTTAACAACATCTTTATCCAACTTCATGTTTGGAATACCATACATCAACAAACCACCTGGTCTATCAGCTCTTTCATAAACAGTAACAGAATGACCAGCTTTATTCAATTGATCAGCACATGCTAAACCAGCAGGACCTGAACCAATAATGGCAACTTTTCTACCAGTGCGTTGTTGAGGAGGTTTTGGAACAATCCAACCATTTTCAAATGCATTATCAATAATTAAACGTTCAACTGACTTAATACCAACTGGGTCATCAATGATACCTAAAGTACAAGAACCTTGACAAGGAGCTGGACAAACTCTACCAGTAAATTCTGGGAAATTATTAGTTGCAGATAATTTTTCTAAAGCAGCTTCCCATTGATCATTGAAAACTAATTCATTGAACTTTGGAATAACGTTTGAAATTGGACAACCTGTATCGGATTGACAAAATGGAATACCACAATCCATACAACGAGCAGTTTGTTGTTTAGCATCAGTTTTGGAGATTGCCTTGGATAATTCTTTCCAATCTTTTGTTCTTGATCTTGGAGCTCTATAATTTTCATGACGAACTTTATACTTCATAAAACCACGAACTTTATCCAATTTTTCAACTTTTTTATTTTCAAAATTCTTATCCTTGACAGAGTCTTCCAAATCCATGATTTTTGGTTCATGTTTTGTAGAGTTTAATGAAGTTGATGGGCGATGGTTATTCTTTTTAATGATTTCACCATTAGTGATATCAGCTTCTGGATCAACTCTGTTGAATGATTTCAAATATCTTTCACTTTCAACTCTCTTTAGTTCTTGTTTCTTTTCTTCTTCCAATGCTAAAATTCTCTTGTATTCAATTGGTAAAACTTTGACAAAGCTCTTTAGATGATGATTGAAATTCTTCAAGATACGATCAGCCAATTCCGACCCTGTTAATTGACGGTGTTCTTCAATCAAATTTTTAACAAATGCAATCTCCACAGGATCAGTCAAACCTGATAATTCAACAGTTTCATGATTAATTCTTGAAAGGAATTCTTGATAATCAGAAACCAAAACATAAATAATACCACCAGAACAACCAGCAAAGGCATTATTACTCTCTAATTGAGATAAAACAACGGCACGACCACGAGTCATATATTCAAAGGCATTATTACCTTTGATTTTTTCAACGACAATAGTTGCACCAGAATTACGAACAGCGAAACGTTCACCAGCTGCACCGCTAATAAATGCTGTACCACCAGTAGCACCATAGAAACAAGTGTTACCAACAATAACATTTTCATATGATTTGAATTTTGAGTCAGTTGGAGGTCTAATGACAATTCTACCACCACTTAAACCTTTACCAACATAATCATTAGCATCACCTTCCAAAAAGAATGTAACACCACTAGTCAAGAAAGCACCAAAGGATTGACCAGCACTTCCCTTGATATTTACAACAACTGTATCTTGTGGTAAACCATTCTCACCAAACTTTTTGGAGATACGGTATGATAATGTAGTACCTAATGCACGATCAGTATTAATGATATTTGCATCAATTGTAACAGGTAAACCTCTATCCAAAGTGATTTCTGCCTCATCAATCAATTTGTTATCTAAACGAACGTGTAGTCTATGATCTTGTTTCTTGACAAATCTAGTTGGAACACCAGGTCTAATTGTGTGAGCTGGTGTTAAAATTGGGGATAAATCAATATTGCAGTTTTTGGTGTTACGATCTTCTCTAGCTTTTAATTTTTCAGAATGACCAACCATTTCATCAATTGTTCTGAACCCCAACTTGGCCATGACTTTACGTAAATCATTAATCAAATAGTAGAAGAAATTGATAACATGTTCTGGAGCACCTTGAAACTTGTCTCTCAAGACCGGGTCTTGAGTTGCAATACCAACAGGACAAGTATTCAAATGACATTTACGCATCATAATACACCCCATTGTAATCAATGGAACAGTGGCTAAAGTAAAACTTTCGGCACCCAACAAAACTGCAACTGCAACATCGAAAGCTGTTCTAATTTGACCATCAGTTTGCACAACAACATTACCTCTCAAGTCATTCAATACCAAAGTTTGATGTGTTTCAGCCAACCCTAATTCCCAAGGTAAACCAGCATATTTGATACTAGTCCATTTAGCAGCACCCGTACCACCATCATGACCAGAAATTAAAATGTGGTCAGCTTTAGCTTTGGCAACACCTGATGCAATAATACCAACACCAACTTCGGAAACCAACTTGACAGAGATTCCAGCTCTTGGGTTAGCACACTTCAAATCATAGATCAATTGTTTTAAATCTTCAATAGAATAAATATCATGATGAGGTGGAGGAGAGATCAAACTAACACCAGGAGTTGAACGTCTAGTTTTGGCAATTTCAGGAGTGACTTTCCCATAGATGTCAGCATCAGATGGCTTCTTCTTTTTGTCTTGCTGGACTTGATCTGTCACTGATTTCCCAGCCTTGAGCATTGTACCTTTGTATAGTTTGAGTAGATCAGGTACTAACTTGAAGGATGAAAAGGGTTGATAATTCTAACTTTGGGGCTGATTTGATTTTTATATGTTTGACAACGAGGATAAAAATTCAGACCCACAAGTGATAAGCTCGGTGTGAGACCATTCTTGCATCGTATAAACATTGGGGGAGCTGGGTCTGGAGACTGACAGGCTGGGGATGGGTCTAGCTATGAGAAATCATTAAAACACTCAGTAAATCAGAGGTGAGAGTGGCCAAATTGATAATGTAGTAAGATAATAATGCTCTAAAGCATTAATATAATACATAGTCAGAGTCTTAATGTAATAAAATATGTTTAATATGGATGTTCCACTATGTTTATAGAACTTTCGCTCTCTATTATGATTATGTTTAGATAAATGTGATTGGCTGGTGATAGATACTGGTAAGGTCTAGGGTTCAAAAAGCAAGACTAGCCCATATCTGGAAGGACTAGAATTAAATGGTTTTTCGCGCTTTGGTATTTTCGAGAAAACTTACAAAACGTTTTCGCGATTTCACAAAAATCAGCTTTTTTCAAATTTTGTCCAAAAGTGTGCTCGGATCACAGAATTATACTTTCAACACCAGGACAAAAAAAACTGATTTTTGTGAAATCGCGAAAACGTTTTGCGGGTTTTCTCGAAAATACCAAAGTGCGAAAAACCATCAATGAAGGTGTAAAAATGTGAATAACCAAGCCGTCCAATCACGTAACATTCTAGGTCAAGCTAGCTAGTTCCTGTAGTGGTATGTTAATCAGCGTCTTCAAGCCAAAAGCTGAGCTCAATTTGAAGCGTACAGTAGACTTCTGTACCATTTTACTATTCCCAGCTACCTTTCACGTGACTGAGATAGAAGTTACTAGTTGGTGTAACTGTACTAGCTGTAGGTACATGCAGCTGAATTTGTCCTTTATATTTTTGGCGGACAAATATGCAGGCTAGTTCGCGAATTGTCCAATAATTTCGCGAAAAAAAAATCTCAAAAATCTATATAAATCTACACAAATCTACAAAATTTAACCAAAAAATGGTTTATTTAAACCCATAAACGATAACCGTACAAAACTACACTTTAAGCTCCCCGCCCTCACCCGGTTTAGCACCTTGTGCCATCTTGATTTGAAGGTCATCAGCATCTGCTAAGTAGTAGGATGTGACACCAAATCTACCAGAAGCAATTTGTTTAATAGCAGATCTCATTGAATCACCATTTTCATTGATAATTGAACGCTCTGGGTCTTCACCACCCTCACCACTATTTGATTTGGCATTCAATCTATTCATTGCGACAGCTAGTGTTGAATGTGCCTCCATAGAAATAGAACCATATGACATGGCACCAGTAGCAAACCGACGAGCAATTTCAGTCCAAGGTTCAACTTGATCTAATGGGATTGGAGTGGAGTTTTCATAATCAAAATCAAGTAATCCTCTTAATGTACAATCTCTGATAGCTTCCATTTCCTTTTTGGTATAAACATCAAAAGCATGTTCATTTTTGTTACGAACAGCATCTTGTAAAGATGCAATAGCAACAGGATCATTAACGTGTTTTGGACCACCATCTCTCCAATGATATTCACCACTTTCTGGTAATGTAGATGGTGTAACTGTATCCCTATTTGGGAACCCTCTTTCATGTAATGAGAAAGCATCTTGAGCGATATATTCAAATGTAACACCTCTAATTCTTGAAGCAGTACCATTGAAGCAAACATCAATCACAGAATTATCAATACCCAAAGCTTCAAAAATTTGGGCACCTTTATATGATGCCAAAGTTGAAATACCCATCTTGGACATGACTTTCTTAATACCAGAATTGGCAGCATTCTTATAGTTATCCAAAAGTGCTGAATCTGACATTTCATCTCTAATCAAACCTTCATGGTTCATTCTAACTAAAGTTTCCATGGCCAAATATGGATAAATAGCATCAGCACCATAACCTAGTAAGACAGAGAAATGATGAACCTCTCTTGCTTCCCCAGTTTCTAAGATCAAAGCAACTTTAGAACGTTGTTTTTGACGAATTAAATGATGATGGATAGCACCAACGGCAATTAATGCAGAGATTGGAACACGTTCAGCACTAATAGCTTTATCTGATAAAATAATGAATTGAGTTTCATTGTAGATCGCTTCGGAAGCTTCTTGGGTGATTCTTTCAATTGTGTTGACATAACCTAATAAACCTTCCGATTTAGCAAAAGTGATATCAATTTCAGAAACTGCCCAATTTGGCAAAATTTGGGTGATTTTTCTCAAGGAATTGAACTCATCAGGTTTTAAAATTGGTGATTCTAATAAAAGTCTATTACATTGGTTTTGATTCATTTCCAATAAATTACCTTGGGGACCAATAAAACATTTTAATGACATAACATTTGCTTCTCTTATTGGATCAATAGGTGGATTTGTAACTTGAGCAAACAACTGTCTAAAGTAGTCATACAATAAGACTGGACTTTCATTCAAACAAGCTAATGGTGCGTCATTACCCATAGAACCTAAAGCTTCTTCACCTTTTATACCCATTGGACCAATGATTAAAGCCAATTGTTCAAAAGTATAACCAAGAGATAACAATCTTTTATCAGTTTGACTTGTAATTGAAGTATCAATAGCCAAATCTTTACCCAAATCAATGTTCTTATCTTCAAATTTTGCTTTCAAATCCTCTGATTTAATGATTTTGGATAACCAGGATTTAAAATCATATCTTGAAGAGATTTTACCTTTCAATTCACGATCATCAACAATTTTACCCAAATGAGTATCAACTAACAACATATGACCAGGTTCCAATCTTCCCTTGGAGATAATCATATCATTTGAAACTGGAATAACACCAACTTCTGAACCACAAATGATACGATCATCAGTTGTAACGTAATAACGACAAGGTCTTAACCCATTACGATCCAAAGTAGCACCACAATATCTACCATCAGTGAAGGTGAATAAAGCAGGTCCATCCCATGGTTCCATTAAACAAGCAGCCCATTGATAAAATGCCTTCTTCTTGGAGTCCATATTGGCATCATTTTCCCAAGCTTCTGGAACCAACAGCATAACAGCTTCAGGTAATGATAAGACACCATTAATAACTAACAATTCTAAGACATTATCAACAGCAGCGGAATCTGAACCACCTTCTTCAATGATAGGATATAACTTGTCCAATTCTTCACCGAAAAATGATGATTCCATAACACCTTCTCTTGATCTCATCCAGTTCTTGTTACCTCTCAAAGTGTTGATCTCACCATTATGAGCTAACCATCTTAAAGGTTGAGCTCTATCCCATGAAGGGAAAGTATTTGTGGAGAATCTTGAGTGGACAAGGGCAAAATGTGATTGATAATCAGCATTGTTCAAATCATGATAATAGTTGTAAACTTGATTTGGAGTTAATTGACCTTTATAAACAATCAATTTGTTTGAAAGAGAACACACATAAAACCAATTATGTAAACCAATACTGTTTGTTGCTTGTTTTCTCAACAAGTATAATTGTTTTTCAAATTTTTTTTCATATTTGGCATCAAAATCCTCAGTTGATAAATCTTTATTGCCAATAATCTCAGTCAGTGCAACAATTGGTTGTAAGATCAAAGGTTCTCTTGATAAAGCAGCAGCTCCCAAGATTGAAGAATCATGAGGGACAGTTCTCCAACCTAAAACAGTCAAATCCAAATTTTTAGCCAATTGTTCAAAAGTCTCTTTTGATTGAGATAAAATTGAGTCATCTTTTTTGAAGAAAACATTACCAATGGCATATTGACCTTCATTTGGGATTTCCAAATCACACAAGTGCTTGAATTCTTTTTGGAAAAATTTATGTCCGATAGACATTAAAATACCAGCACCATCACCATTACCATCAGATGAAACGGCACCTCTATGTGTCATGTTACATAGCAAGAATCTAGCATCACTAACAATTTTATGACTTGCTGCACCTTTGATGTTACAAACAAAACCAACACCACAAGCATCTTTTTCTAAATCAGGGTCGTATAAACCTTGTTTGACTGGTAATGCTGAAGCCCAAGATTTGTTTTGAGTGGTTTCGTCATATTCATAGACATGTTTTGACTCATAGCCATCATCATTGATGGTATCAGTCTTTGCAACCATTTTTGTTTAGTAAGTTCTGTTGTTTTAGTTAATATAATGTCTTTCAAGAGTATTAAATTTTAGTCGTCCATGTGGGCTGATGTCCTTCGACCCTCAACAAACAACGAACAAAGTTTAATGACCTACCTCTAAAGCTCACTTGTATAGATCTTCCTTAAAGAATCAAGCTTTTGTATTATCTTTCCAAAAGATCTCTTTGATTGTATTGATTTAAAAGCTATCTGATGACTTTTTTCTCAACTTGATGGAAACTCGGTCAAAAATCCTCAAAAAACAATAGAACCAGCTGTTATTATATGAGAATGTGATTTCTGAACAGTTTATGAGTTTCAAGAACAAGTACTAGCACAAATAACACACCAAATAGGCCCTTCTTAACTCTTCAGTATAGTTACAAAAGATGGTAGATGTGTTTTTTTCTCCCCCTTCACCTGGCTTCATTCGCGTATAATCGACTGTGCTGACATAATCCACCCAGCCAAATTTTCCCCATACAACAGCTGATAAGAATTTTTAATCAGTGCCCAATAGGATCGCGACATTTGGTAATCACAGAGACTAGGTCTGGCTGGTGGAGTCAGGTACAGATGACCTCAGTCTTTGGCTCCAGCTAGTCTCGGATTCTCCTTCTAACTCCAGTGAAAAGATCCTCGATGCTTCTACAAAGTGCTTATACGAAGCCATGGAACGTCAATTTATGTATAGAAATGAAATTCTATTCTTCTCTTCTACCCAGTCTGATCTTTTGATACTCCTCTAGATTTTTTTCAAACTGCTCTTTAGAAATACCTGCCTCCCATCTCAGCTTATAAGCTGGATGATCCTCATGTAGGAAGTTTTGACCTTTAACACCAAAGACATTTTCTCTAAAGGTTCCACCATTAACTGGATAATCTTTCCAAAACACACCTCTTTCTTGTAATTCAGGAATCAATAAGTCAACAATATCCTCCAAAAATTGAGGAAACACCGCACCAAACCCAAAATTGAACCCATCAATATCATAATCATTAACCCATTGTTCTAATTGATCAGCAACTTCTTTTGCAGTACCAGCAAAAGCTTTTCCAAATAGCCCGTACTGATTATATGTTTTCAAAATCTCACGTTTTGTGTGCAACTTTTGACCTTTGTTCAATAAACTGTCAGTTGCAGAGCGCATAGCATTTGATTTTTTATCTATAGTGACAACATCATCAAGTTCAAATTTACTTAGATCAATACCAGTTACCGAGCTAAATGAAGCCTGTTGAGCATCCTCATTGGTGTATTTTTCATACAGCTTTAATTTCTCAATAGCTTCCTCATTAGTTTTACCCAAAATAACATTAGCAGGAACTAAACATTTCAAATGATTAGGATCTCTTCCGTATTTCTCTTTAGCCAATTTTTTCACATTTGCAACAGATTTGGCAATTATGTTAGGATCATGACTATTGAGAAACACAACTTCGGCGTTTTCAGCTGCAAATTCAATACCTTTAGATGAGCTACCAGCTTGAATGATCAATGGGAATCTTTGTGGAGTGTAGTGGAAATTTGCAGGGCCAGGGACATTGAAATATTTACCAGTGTGATTGATTTCTCTAATACCATCCGGCTCAACATAAACACCACGTTTAGGATCATTAACGAATGAGCCATCCCTCCAAGAAGACAATAGCAAATCATAAACAACATCTAGATACTCTGTTGTTTTGACATATCTCTCATCATGATCAGGTAATTCACCATTTAACAATTGTCTCCCAACACCACTCAAATAACTTGAAACAATATTCCAACCAACTCTTCCCTTAGATAAATTGTCGGCAGTAGCTAATCTTCTTGCAAAATGATACGGATGTTCACTCACAGTACTAGCAGTGATACCAAATCCAATATTCTTTGTATGTGTAGCCAATGCAGAAACCAAAGAGAATGGGTCAATCCTGGCAATAGCAAAACCTTCTTTTGCAGGGAGCTGATAATTATTTGGACCTTTGTAATTATCAAATAAAGCAAGGTGGTCAGCAGCAAAAATCGCATTCAATTTCCCACGCTCAGCTATTTTGGCATACTCAATCCACGCATCAATACTATAACCCAATTCACTGGATCTATCTTGTGGGTGTCTCCATTTTCCAGCTGAAGCATTTCCAGCAGCGTTAATGATCCAAGTTTTCTTAGAGTGGGCAACTTTTTGCTTCTTTGAAGTAGGTTGTGTCATTTTTACTTGACAAAACAAGAGCTTGTCATTCAGAAATTAGAATCGAAGGGTGCCTGGAGGTTATTTATGGGGTGGTAGCTTCAACTGTGGATCTGGTGGTCAAAAACTATGGCTTCGATTGATGAGTGCAGAGCACCAGAAATTGAATTAAATTGGATCCAGAATTGTGAATGGATCTATCAAAGCACTCCGTATACATCCTTAGGATAGGCCTTGACAACGTTGATGTAAACTCATCGCTTACAATCGGTTTTTATCTATGTGAAGAATCTTCCAAAAGTTTTCAGCTTTTTCTCATGAATCTAAAAACCAGTGCAATTTGGCAGACACAGTTTTTTTTTGGTTAAATTGTCGAGCCGACAAAACTTTACCACACCTTCACCACTTGAAAGAATTGAAACGACAAGAAGGGCACCCTAATGAGCATTGAGAACACTTAACAAATCAGCACAATAACCATTATTGGCTTAAGTGAGCTTAAGATTAATCTTGTTGTCACTACAGATTCACTGTGCTTCGCAGTGGTAGTTTACTAAATCAAAAGTCGTTGCACTGTGGAATCAAAAAGACCTGTGGATCCCATGATCGATCTGGGAAGATAAGCGTTAGAATCATGTACCACCATTTTAAATGTCCAAGAAATTCATCAATTATGGACTCGATTTTACATATATAACAGGGGCGTTTTGTGTTGTTTTGAAGAAATACCATCTCTCTCAAATCATCTGAAGCCCAACAATGACAGATAAACCTACTTCAGTTTTGCAAAATGAGGTCACTTCAGCTACTATTGAAGAATCATATGAAGAGCCAAAGAAAAGCAAACTATTAGATGCGTTCAGGGCTATCTTTATTTGGTACCCATCGAATTATGATACAGAGGAGAAGAAGCTATTGTTCAAATTAGATATTTCCATCTTGGTATATGCTTGTACTTCATACTTTGCAAAAACTTTGGATACTAAAAATGTCACAAATGCTTATGTCTCTGGTATGAAGGAAGATTTATTAATGAATGGTAATGAATTAAACTGGCTTGTTATTGTTCATCAAATGGGATATGTTTTGGGTCAAATCCCTGAGTTATTGTTATTATCAAGACCTAGGTTCTCAAAATGGGTGCTTCCAAGTTTGGAGATTGTTTATGGAGCTTTGACACTATTGCAGAGTACAGTGAAAACAACAAATCATTTATACGCAATCAGATTCTTTGTTGGTCTCGCTGAAGTATGTTCCACTAAATTTTTACACTCCTTGACTAAATACTAACTTTATCCTTAGGCTCCAACATATGCAGGAGTGATGTATGTCCTTGGTAAATTCTACTCAAGCAAGTCTTTTAGAGGGAACCCTCCAGAACTTTATGTCCGTACAGCTACTTTCTTCTTTGGTTTGAATGGTGGTAATTTGGTTTCAGGACATTTACAAGCAGCTGCTCATAAACATTTGAGCGGCGTCCATGGGCACACAGGCTGGCAATGGTTATTTTTGATAGATGGTATTATCACCCTTGGATTAAGTGTTGTTGGATTTTTCCTCTGGACAGGAATCCCTGAGGCCGGTAAACCTATATTACTTACTGATAAGGAGTATGATTTGGTATTCAAGAGGTTGAAAAGATTTGACATCAATGAAGCCAAACCTTTAACTGTTGATACCTTCAAAAGGGCTTTGAGTGATTGGAAATGGTATCTGTTCTGCTTAAACTATACCATCATGGTGATTGTCTGGTATCCTATAGGATATTTCTCGTTGTGGCTAAAGGCTAAAGGAAACTATTCAGTCTCACAGATCAATAGGTACCCTACTGGTTGTGATGCTATTGGATTGGTAGTTTCGTTTATTGGTACAACAGTGGCAGGTGTATATCCACCGTGGATTATCTACACAATTGGTGCACTGGGTCCATTCGTCGGGTCCATCATATTGAGTGTTTATCATGTTCCAGATCCTGCTATTTTTGCTGCATTCTATATCAGTTATCTCATCAATATCACCTCCCCAATCTTATACTCTCAAGTTAACCTTATTTTAAGAAAAGATTCAGAACTGAAGGCTTTAGTATTTGGCTCAATGATGACATTTGCACAATTTGTTTATGTCTGGCTTGCGTTTGCTCTTTATCCAACAACTGCTAAAAATCCAGCTAGGGCTGCTCCTCAGTGGAATATTGGATGGCCGGTCACTGCAGCTTTATCTGCATTGATGATAGTAACATTTGTGCTGATCATATTGTTGCACAAGAGGGAAGTTAGAAATGGAACCGCATTCAAAAACCCAGATAATTCGGACACATCAAGCGAGATTGATGCTGATGCTACACAGTCAATCACTTCAAAGAATGCCACCAAAGATGTGGTGAAGCTAATAACATAAATGATTCGTTGATACACCCAGGATGGAAAATTACGAGGTAGCAGACCTAGCTAATCATAGTTGGATTAATTAATGTACAATTTCAAGAATTCTTTACTTGTATATGCGATAAAGGCACGTAGATCTGCCAAAATCACGAATTTTCGCAAAAAGAACTGGATTTAGTATACTACGATATCTACTATAAAGTGCAATTTTACAATACCTATTAAAGGCTGACAACTCGAGTTGTGCAAAAATGTATTCAAATGGCGTCATATAGTACCCTGTTTATTGCTCAATGCCTAT
The DNA here is from genome assembly GCF_001661255.1 of Hansenula anomala. Taxonomy (NCBI): domain Eukaryota; kingdom Fungi; phylum Ascomycota; class Saccharomycetes; order Phaffomycetales; family Wickerhamomycetaceae; genus Hansenula; species Hansenula anomala. The sequence goes on from NW_017567112.1 coordinate 1,937,659, forward strand.
TGCTCAAAGTTCAGGATGTCGATCACCAAACTACTTGAAAAGACACCAGATCAACGGCCACAGTTAGTTTTCAATAGCGTCTAAATCACCAAATATAGTCATGGCTTATTACACAACTACAGTATTCATTGTCATATAAAAGCTTTTAAAATGACTTGTTAACTTGAAGAATGCTGGTTATAGAATTCAAATTAGCCATGACTGGACAAATCTCACAAGCTAGAAGAAACAGAGGTCCTTTGATTTTGAGTGCTGCTACTGCTTCAACTCCAAGAAATTGGAGCCTCCCTAATGATACATCAAGAGAATTCACTAGGGACCTGAATCAATCAATTGAATTTGCTAAACTTGCCGAGAAGGCAAAGTTTCATAATGTCTTTTTCGTTGATCACTTAACTTGGTTTGATGTTTATGGTGATAGTCATGAAGGTAGTGCTAAATATGGTGTTAATGCTCCCAGAATTGATCCATCCCTATTAGTTAGCGCTTTGGCCTCTCATACGAAATCTATTGGTTTTATTACTACATTGAGCACAATTAGTGAACATCCTTATCACTTTGCTCGAAGATTGGCATCATTAGATCATTTGAGTGATGGAAGGGCTGGTTGGAATATTGTTGCATCATATTTACCAAGTGTTGGTAAAAATCTTCTTGATGGAGCACCAATACCAGAGCATAGTGAAAGATATGTCAAGACTGAGGAGTATCTAGATGCTGTTTATGAGTTGTTATTGTCTTCTTGGAGGGATGATGCTTTAGTTTATGACAAGAAGAAGGGAATATTCGCTGATCCATAAGCCATTAGAGAAATTAATCATGAGGGAAAATACTTTAGTATTAAAGGGCCTGCAATTACAGAGCCTACAAAGCAAAGATTTCCACTTGTTGTTCAAGCTGGTTCTTCAGAAAAAGGTATTGAATTTGCAGCCGAGAATGCTGAATTGGTTTTCATAGACACTAAATCTACCGACAAGATTCCAGAGATTAGAAAATTAGCTGAAACGCGTTTCAATAGAGATCCTTATTCAATCAAATTTATCACTAGTTTACTTCCCTTTATCGGTAATACTCATCAAGAGGCACTTGATAAATTTGAAGAGTACAAAAAAGCTGAGAATCTTGAGGCAAACTTAGTGTTCTTTGGTGGGATTTCAGGTTTTGATCTATCCAAATATGGTTGGGATGAAGAAGTTGGGGATCAAGGTGAAAGTAATGCTATCAAGTCTATTACTAAAACTGTTTTAAATGGAGACAAAGGTGGGCAGACAAAAACTGATATTGCAAAGAAATATGGAACACGCTTATCATTTGCAGGTACAGCTTCTGAAGTCGCGGATCAAATAGAAGACTTACTTTCAAAAGCTGACATTGATGGTTTCAATTTTATCGTTTCTCCATATCCCGGGATGCTGATTGATATTGTGGAATTATTGGTTCCAGAACTTCAACGTAGAGGTTTGGCACAGACTGAATATTCAGTTCCAGGTGGAACTTTGAGAGAAAACTTTTATGGTGAAGAAGGTAAAACCTTTTTGAGTGGTGATCACCCAGCATATAATCTAAGATGGAGAAAAGGTGTTTCTAAAGAACAATTCGAAAAGGAATTGAGCCTATACAAGGCGTTGAGAAATGAGAGAAGAAAGTCCAACATTGGAAAGTCAAAAAAATAAGTGATACTTCAATAATTAATTGATGTAGAACATTAACGAAGGCGCTATGTCGTGATCCAGTGCTTGAGGCTCTACGCTGTAATTTGCTTACACAATGGCGACACTTCGTTTAAAATCCCAAATAAAGATATTAACAAACACCTACAGGCTAGCTGGATATGAAGAAAGCTCTGTCAATGGGGAAGGGCATCTAATGTTACGAACTGTTGTCATCTTGGAGAGATTATTCTAATGACATCCCACAAATGGGCATAAATCTAACTTCTTACTCTCTCAAGGTTATCGCAGCCTTAATATTACAACTTATATCACTTTGAAGTAATAAAAACAACAATCAACGCTACTCCAGATTATGTTGCGTATTGACCTTCCTTATCCGGAACCTTGGTGCTCCAGAGTCACATGACTTGGATTTCTGCCAATTTTGTTGGGTACGTTAAAGATTTCGGCTGTAAAGTAAAATACAGAACATCTGTTTATCGTTTCACTATCTGTCACCTGCTAGCCTATAACTCACTTACATTTTAAAATTCACTGTTCTACTATTCTTACTAGCTGCCACTGTTGAATATATAGGCCAAGATGTTGGTAACGTTTGAAGCCAAACAACCCCAACCAAGATCCCTTGGTGATAACCCACAAGACTCAAACACTCAAAATAATGCACCTGAAGAAGATTACCTGATACAGAATATAGACCAGTCTAATCCTCCAGATGTGAAAATATTCAACTTCACTAAAAAGAAGAACAAAGGTGGTTGTATTACATGTAAAATAAGGAAAAAGAGATGCTCTGAAGAGAGACCAGTATGTGCAGATTGTCAAAGGTTAGGTAAACAATGTGTTTGGGCTACAGATGAAATGTCTATTGAAAAGATACGTGAGTTGAAAAAGCAAGTTGAAGAAAATGAAAAGAATGCAAGAGCGAAAAGAATAAGGGTTGAAAAAGAAGCTGCTAGTGATAAACCTAAAAGAAAGAGAAAGAAGAAGGAAAAAGGGGAGGATCAAGTTCCAAATGTTGCATCTCCTCAAATGAATCATGAAAGTCCAATGAGTATAAGTAATTTCATTGATGACGATATTCCACTGGATCCAGAAATGCAATCAGCAAGACCAATACATCACAAGCCAGGAACACCAATTTCAGCTACACCAATTTCTTCAAATTTAATGAATTTCCCAACAAGAGCATTTTCACCATCTCAAAGTTCATTATCATTTTCACCAAAACCATGGGATTTATCAAATGGGACTGAACATTTGTTTGAATTCAATAATTTTTTTGAAAGTAATTTAAGAAGCAATATTGATAAATATTCTGATAAAATTACAGAACTTGATAATGATGATCCTCAACAACAGCACGGCCATTCAACTTCGTTACGGAAAATAGATTCATTTGAAAACATGCTTAACCAGAATAACATTCAAGTGCCACCATTCATTAATTTTGATTTTACCAACACAATACCGAAAAATCCCTTCCCTTCAAGTTTAAATTTAGATAATATTGGAGTTAAACTATATGACTATTATCAACATCGTCTTGCAAGGATCATGTCGATTGTTCCTGCTGAATCCAACTATTATCTCAAGGTTTTCCTACCAATGGCTGCTCAAAATAAAGGTATCCTATATAGTATCTTGGCCTGGTCAGGATATCATTTAGGTGGAGATTTTGAAGATGAAGGAACAAGATATATGACGAAAGCACTAGATTTCATCAAGGATACTCCAATTAAAAACGAAAATGAAACTTTACAAAGATTGGCAAATTTATTAATTATGTGTGGTGCAGAGATTTGTAAAGGTGATGTTCGTAAATGGCCAGTTTATTTGGAATGGGCTGCAAAGATCATTAAAAATCGTGGTGGACTTTATGAATTCAATAAAGATAAAGAACAACATTGGCTGATGTCAAGTTTCGCATACCATGATATATTGGCAAGTTCTACAAGTGAACGTGGTACATATTTCCCCGTGGAGCAATATGATGATTTTATTGTTAATTTAGGGTTTGGTGTGGATCCATTACATGGTATTGTTAAACCAATGTTTAATATTATTGGTGAAATTTCTACTCTAGTTACAGAGAGTAAGAAATTGTTGAAAATTTCATCAAATTCTTTAGGTTATGGTATTATGAATGATGATGATGATGAAGGTGTTGATGGAGGCTTTGATGAAAATTCTTTCGAAGTACCTGGGATAGATACTCCAGATTCTGAAAAGGTTGGTAATGATCATGGTGGTGTCAAATTGTCAAGGTATGCGTCATTATCAAAGATTATGCAAAAGGCATCATTATTGGAGAACAAAATCAATATAGCAAAACCTGATCCAAATGATCTGAATTCATTTTCTCCAGAGGAACTGGAATTACAATTGACACTGTTTGAATCTTTCCAATTAACTGCTAAGCTACATTTGAGACAATCAGTTTTGAGGTTGAATCCATCATCTTTAGAAACTCAATTTATACTATGTGAATTGTTAAAATGTCTTGATGTTGTTTTGAAGTCATCAGTTGAAGGCTCATTATGTTTCCCGTTATTTATAGCTGGTATGAATTGTACCACAAAAAAAGATCGTAAAAGAATGTTGGCAAGGTTTAAGGATATTGGAGAGCGTTATAGTTTCAAAAACCTAGAAAGAGCTAAAACTGTTATGGAACAAGTTTGGTTAGTAGATCCAAGTGGAACAAGATGTGTTGATTGGTATGAGATTGTAAAGAGATTAGGATGGGATGTTAGTTTTGCCTGAAAAACTACAAAATGATAATGATGACCAAATAAATAATATATTTACAGGGGGAAAAAACAATGAACTAATAAATAATGTATGGTTTATATATGACAAATTTTATGCAATGAAACGATATGAAATCAACTAGCAGCTTTGTTTTTGGCCCATAGTAGTCTTCTTTCTTGAAATTTTTGCATCACATAAGCCATACCCATTGTTGTGTTTTTGATGTTTTCTTGGAACTTACTATGACTATAAGCTTCAATTCTATCTCTAACCACATTTTTGAAACCAGAACTAAACTTGACATTATAAACAACATTTGTTTTATCCAGGTTTGAGTCGTATTGATAAGTAGTATATTCCTCCACTCTGATAATTTTGGTATGGTCTAAATTTCTTGTGTAAGATTGTAAATTTTGTGATTTAGGATCTATTATTGTCTTCTCCACTATCCATGAATCATTTATACCTCTGAGGAAAGGTTTAACCCATCTCGGTAATTTACCAACTTTTTTAATCAGTCTTGTAGTGTGTAATTTGCCATCTTTAATTTCACGATCTATAGTATCAACTGATAACACATGAGAGGCGTAAGGGTTTGGGTATTTGTTGAAGACGGCGACGGTGACTGTTTCAAAGTTGAAGGGATAGTCGTGACGGTTTTTGTACCAAAGAACCATTGTGTTGATGAGTTGTATGTGTTAAATTGTATATGGGATTGTGGAAAGAAGATGGAATTCTAATTAACTGGAAGGATTTGAAATTGTATTTATGAGAATTATCCGTTAATCTATTATGGGTTGTTTCAATTGAGGAGATGATGACTAAACCTTGAAATTAAAGTGGTATTTGCTGGAGGTATTCTTTTGTAATGATTTGTAATTTGTAATAGATAGCTATTTGATAGTGAATCTAGATATGCTTTTATATTCAGAGCAAGTTGGTTTATCAGATGATTTGAACCTCTTTTCGTCGTCAAGTCCTTTCCACAAATTTTTCAATTGTCAACCGAAAAATGGTCAACTCTTGAAAAAATCATCCACTTAAAAAACACGGAAATAAGCTGAATAAATCCGCACTTAAAGACAATCCAATTCGCGAAGATCTGATACTTTGTGGAGTGATTCCATTTCGTTGCAAAGAGTTGGGATAAGGAGGTTGCTGATCTGGTGAGTGCCTTGATGCTTTATAGTACGATGGATGAGAAAAATTGGGCTAGAATTGGCTGTTTTGATCTGGTTGTAGGAGTTTGGTAAAGTAAATACTCAAAGGCCGAACAGAGATGAAGAAGCAAATGAAACTGAAATACTGCTTACCGATTATTTTGTACATGATATGTTACTATAGACCAAATTACTATACTCTACAATGCTGTCAAGTAGACAAAGTTATCTATATTACTTTTAACAAAACTCCAATAGTATACACTCTCCTCAAGAAATGTCATGATTGAGAAGATAAAAAAAACATCAAAACCAAAATGCAAAACCAGATGCAAATATAAAACCAACAACATGAATAACACAACAATTTCCTTTACGCAAAGATTAAGGCACCAGCGGCAACACAAACAGGAACAACAATCTTCAAAGAATCTTTAACACTTCCACCTTGAACCAATAATGCATTAGCACCTGATGAAGAATTACTATTGAGAGTATGAATAGAAGAAGTGGTGTAACTTGAAGTGTAAGCACCCGTACTTGAGCCACTAGTGAATGAAACAGTAGTTAGAACAACATCTTTTTCAGTTGTTAATTTACCATTGGCTGACTTTGAATTTGAAGCTGAACCAGAGGATGATTCTGATGAACCACTTCTAACAGATGTTGCTAAAGTTGTTAAATATGTACTTGACCCTGAAACTATAGTGGAAACTTCAGCACTTGTACTTGGTGTCCACCAAACTGTTTGTGTTGGAGTCCACCACACTGATTGAGAAGGCGTCCACCATACTGTTGTACTTTGATCTGTATTAGCTGCAGTGGGTTGTGATTGGGCTGTTGTTTGAAGTGTGTTTTGGGTAGCTTGAGATTCAGTTTTGACTATAGCTTGAGACTGCTGTGTAGCTTCTGTGGCTTCTGATTTAACAGTAGCTGCTGACTCTTGCTTTGTATTGGCTTGGGTAGCTTCAGTGGTTCCAGCTGAAGCAACCTCTGCTGCTGAAGTTCTTCTCCCATTGTTACCAGCGTCTTGATCTAGAGCACCATTAGCTTGAGCAGCGATTAATGGGATCAGTGAGGCTAAGATGATATTCTTCAAAAGCATAATGAATTTAAATTGTTTTGTAGTTTGAGTAGAATTGTAGGTTAATACAACGTTGAAGATAGCCAAGATCTACATCTCACTAAAATTAAAATACGTCTTGATCTCCTTCTTATATACGAATTTTTTTCGTGTCATACGCGTTTCAAATTGATTATGGCCTCGAAACTTTCACAAATTTACCCGATTCGGAAAAACATAAATATCAATGTGCTGCAAACCAGATGGTTTCTACGGTAACACTTTATATGCCAACCAGCCATCGAAATGTTCAGTCTAAAAATAAGATTTACAGAACAATAAAAACTTCGAGATGCTTATTTTTTGACAAGGCTTGACACAAAAGTGAATGAATTTGGCTAGAAATTCGTGGTTCTTAGGTTACAAGGCTTTCTCAACAAGCACCCTAGGACCTCTACATCAGCAAGAAAGAACCAGGGCTCAATCAAAGTTTTCGAGGGCGTAGCAGCAGTGGACCTAAGTGACAAAATTTGAAAAGCGTTAAAGTAAATATAGAACGTGAACGATGTAAACCAGAGGACATTTGGAGATTTGAAGCGCTCTAGGGTCATGACTCATGGGTATAATAGGGTATTGGGCAGCATTTAGTGTTTCTACGAAACGGGTGTTAAACAAGGACGCGAAAGAATTGAAACACATATAAAACTGGTGTCAACACCTAACAGAATTAAAATCATATGGCCATAAAGAGTAACAAGGCTAATTATCCAAGCCGAGTGCTTCCCTTTGTGATTTTGATTCAGGGTCAAAAAATGGAACTTCAGCCAGTGCACTAACACGAACACCGTGTCTATCTTCTTCAACATCATAATCCCAAACAGCGGTATGTTGACTCACTCTATTGTCCCAGATTGCAACAGTACTAGTACCAGGTGTAGTTGGTTGCCATCTAAATCTGACTTGAATATCCAAATTCTTTTCATAGACATCAAAAAGGTAGTTCAAAATAGTTCTTGATTCCTCAGGTTCTAATCCAACAATACTGACAGTCCAATCACGATTAACGTACAATGATTTCCAACCTGTAACTGGATGTGTTCTAACAATTGGTTGTTCTCTAGTTATTTGTTTACCACCATTTAGAGGATCATTTCTATCTAAATAAGTATGCATTGATCTTTGAACAGCATATTTACCTTCAAGAAATTTTTGGAAAGCTGGTGATAATTTATCATAAGCAGCATAACCTGAAGACCAAGCAGTATCACCACCAACTGAAGGTAATGAATTTTGAGCTAAAATGGTTGGACCAGGTGGTTGAAGTTCATCTATTTCAATGGTTAGTATTTGAGCTCATTAACACATGGGAAACAATAATACTCACGAGGTAAATCTGAGTGCCAAATACCTGTGGCTGATCTAGCATTCTTGAAAGAAGTCTTGTGGCCATTACGCTTGAACAATTGGGTCCAAATAACAGTGGTTCCTGGTAATCCTGGCACTCTAAAGTTATTTGGATGAATCTCTGGGTTACCAAAAAATTGACCAATTTCTAATTGTCTAGCTGGTGCTAAATCTTGATCTCTGAAAAACACAACAACTCTTTCAGCGATTAACAGAGCTAATTCATCTAATTCCTGTTCATTCAAATCAGCAAGTTGAACACCAACTAGTTCAGTACCAATGTATTTAGTTAAATGTTTGACTTCTTTAACTTTGCTGAATAATGCTTTTTTCTCACGATCAGCATTTTTACCTCTTGGGATGTATTCTTGAGGAGTATTTCTAATTTTTAAGGCATCGTCAACATATAATGGGATTTGTTCTGATTGTGGTTTTTCAGGATATCCATTTGATAAATCAACACCATGTCTTTCTAGATATTCCCTAGCAAGTTTTGGTAAGGCATCAACATGACTTGCATTGAATCCACCTTTGACTCTTTTGGAAACATCAATTTCGATGGATAAGTTTTCAGTTTGGTTGTTTAGTTCCTTAACTAACTTCTCGGCTTGTGTTTGTGTTTCAGTTGAAGACATGATGGTAATTGTGCTTGAAGTTAATATGTCTTTAGTCGAACCTTTGGAGAGATCATGAGTCTTTTATAGATGATTTTATGATAAAGAACAAACTGTGGATCTCATGAACATGATCCCCATGTTAGTAATTGTTACTAACGCTTATTGTCACCAAGATGTAAACCACACTTCACAATTCTGAGTGATCTTGGGTATATAACCGGAGTTGATGCCTAAAAAAGTGAGGCAGCTCAAACACAAACTGTGGTGTCATTGACCAGATTTAGTGTAGGCAGCTGGAATAAATCGTAAGTTGAAAAAAAATTATTACTTTCATACTTCCTTTATCATCACTAGAGCTTTCATTCTCAAATTCAATGCCAAACCACAAACCCTCTTGAAGTTTTTTACAATTGTACATCATAAAATCGAAGTCTGAACAATTTTTTGGCGATCTGCCATTTTATGGCGTGCGGTTTTCTAAATCTAGTACCTAAATTCTGACAGAATATCCTCTACTGTGTGTATATAAGGTAATTCCGATGTTCTATTAATATACATATAATGTTACAATTAGTGGATTCTTGATTCTTCTTATAGTTGATGTGAAATGTTGAGTATTGATGAATTGTGCATAATTGGTTATTCTGGTTATGTAATACCTGACATTCCCCCCCTCATTTCTGAGTATTTATTGAATGTAATAATATTAAATATGATGAAACTTGATTTGGAACTATATTGTGTTGTCTTTTGTTAACCGGTGTTCAATTGGTTGTGATTGAATATGAAAGAATGAGTGAAGTACCTATAGATTTAAAAAGAAATGATTCTTGAATGGTGTGGAGGTTAATGTCTTTTGAATTTCAGGACCTGAGTATTTCTTGGTGAGAAAATCTGAGCAGTTTGAGATACCTGAAATATGATGGAATGTAACAATGTTATCTTCTTTGTAGCATTTAAGTTGTTTAAATCTATTGTAGTGATCTCCA
>NW_017567112.1:1952044-2177704 GCF_001661255.1 Hansenula anomala
ACCCATTGTCTCATGGTCCGTTCAGTTGAAACTGAAAAATTTCATTTGTGCAGATAATGCAGCTTGTTGAACACCATTTGTTGAAAAATTTTCTTCTGAAGTGGTTGAGTTTGGTGTGTTTCAGATGTTGATGCAGCATGTGATGCAGAAATATTGTTTTCAATTGCTGTAACACGAGGATTAGCCTTGGTTTTTCTGGCTGGTTTTCTGGTTTTGGTTACTCTAGTTGTTGAAGAGGTTGAAGAGGTTGAAGAGGTTGAAGAGGTGTTTCTTCTATTGGAGTTTCTTGTGACAGCCATTGTTTCTAGTTGATGTTGATTTAATGATCACTTGTTTTATTTTATTCGTGGTTTTAACCTGACAGAATATCCTCTACTGTGTGTATATAAGGTAATTCCGATGTTCTATTAATATACATATAATGTTACAATTAGTGGATTCTTGATTCTTCTTATAGTTGATGTGAAATGTTGAGTATTGATGAATTGTGCATAATTGGTTATTCTGGTTATGTAATACCTGACAAATTCCGTTTTCCATCAAGGGCGGAATTTTTCCTAGCAAAAAAAAAACGTCAACTTTGAAGGTTAGATATAAAAATTTGATCCATATTTCAATCATCTCTTTAGATACTCATGGATTACCTTTGAAGAGGTGCTTTTGTTAACTTCTATTCATATACCTCGCCTAGAAACGAGCTTTCGAGTGGGTAAGGAATGGCATCGCATCATTCTTTCACAGATTATGATGAAGATTCTACATCTTCAAATGAACAATTAGTTCCAGATTATGGTTCAGTACCCACAATCGAGCCAACTAAAACAACTTTCAAAAATGAATTCATGATCATTGGGAAGTCAGCCATCCCTTTGATGTTCACAATGTTTTTGCAATACTCTATAAATGCTGTATCAATCTTATCAGTTGGTCATATTGGTGAAAATGAACTTGCTGGTGTATCTTTGGCCAATGTTACATTTGTTGTAACTTCATCAATATTCATTGGTATGGCAACCTGCTTAGACACATTATGTCCACAAGCATATGGTGCAAAGAAATATCACCTTGTTGGTACTTATCTACAAAGATGTGTTACACTTTGTTTCATTATTTCCATCCCAGTCATTATAGTTTTTTACTTCAGTGGATCAATCTTGAAACATGTGGTCCCAAATGAAGAATTGGCATATCTTGCCCAATCTTATTTGAGAATAGTCTCTATTGGACTACCTGGTTATATCTTGTTTGAATGTGGTAAAAGATTTTTACAAGCACAAGGAAATTTCTTTGGAGGGCAGTATACCTTGTTCTTCTGTGCTCCATTAAACGCAATTATGAACTATTTATTTGTCTTCAAGCTTGGAATGGGGTATTGTGGAGCTCCGATTGCAGTTGCACTAAACTTTTGGATCATGGCAATATTGTTGTTTAGTTATTGTGTGCTCATAGATGGGAACCAATGCTGGTATGGATTCCAATGGAAACAATGTTTTAAAGGCTGGAAAGCAATGATTGATTTAGCACTACCAGGTATCCTTATGATTGAAGCTGAGTTTCTTGCATTCCAAATTATTACACTTTCATGTTCCCGTTTTGGTACCACTGCTTTGGCTGCTCAATCAGTTGTTTCAAGCATGGCCTCTCTAAGTTTCCAGATACCATTTTCAATTAGTATTGCAGCTTCAACAAGAATCGGAAGTCTTATTGGGTCGAATTCAAAGGAGGCTTCCAAAATATCTGTGAATGTTACATTGTTCTACTCTTTGTTTTCAGGCCTGTGGAATTTTTCAATTCTTTTAGTCTTTAGATCTCAAATTGCTGGAATCTTTACATCTGATCCTATTGTTATATCTAAAGCAGTTTATGTCTTCCCAATTGTTGCTTTAAACCAATTTTATGACTGTTTCAATGTTCTGGCTGCAGGATGTTTAAGGGCTCAAGGCCGTCAAAAGATAGGGGGCTACCTTAATTTGGCTGCGTACTATCTGATTGGTCTGCCCTTAGCTATGCTTCTTGGTTTTAAGTATGGATATGAGATTAGAGGCCTATGGGGAGGTTTAGGTGTTGGGATCTTTGTACTTGCACTATTAGAGATCTTCTATATCTACACTTCTGACTGGGATAGGATCATTGAAACTTCTATTCAAAGGCACAAGCAAGCAGAAAGTGACAAAATAATAGATGAAAATACAACATTGGTATAGATGTTTACTTGCGAGATTGGTCGCATGAAATTAAACTGGAGCTCGACTACATTTCCATCATACATAATTAGCTAATAGGTAATAATATTATATTCTATTTGATACTAGTTATAATACGGGTCTTCATGCTCAAAGATTGAGAATAAGTAATATTATAGATTCGCTAAGACCGAAGAAGACTTAAAGAGGTGAGTAAGTTTTGGATTGGGCCGTTTACTATAACTATTAATTAATGTAGTGAGCAGTAACTAGGCGCACATGCCTCACAATATAAGCAAGCTAATTATATTCTACAATATTTAAAGTAAACAATACAGACTTCGATTTAAAACCACAAAACCAAATTTATTCGTATTCGTGTACCATAGAAGCAAAAATTACGTAATACTTTACTAATCCACGCCAAAAAGGGCTTCAGGGTCTGGGGAAACTCATGAAACTTCTTGAAAAACCATCATTTTCAAACTTTTTGTGACTCCTCTAACTTTTACATACAAAACTCTTGAATTCTGCTTGAAGAGTCAACTGTTGTTAACTCTGGAGTCTGGACTTCAGCTGTGCTATCACGTGCTGATCCTGTGGGTCATAGATTTTCAGTGCGCAAAAGTCCGTTAACAGATTTATATACTTGAGCTACAGAACGCATTGAACAATAGTTTTTGCCCAAAACGTGGTTCAATTTCGACAAACTCAAAACAGATGCTTTGAATCTCTAGATAGTATACTCATCAAGTCTCACTCTCAAAGGCTGATTAAGCGATACTATCTATGTTGTGCCATTTACTTCACCTTCTTATTTGGCAGATGGCGTCTTGTTGGAACTTGATCCCAAGATCATAAAAGCCCATACTACAGTGTTTGATCACAGAAATTCACAACAAACAGACAAAACACAGGACAACATAATCATTAATCTCTAACTCATCCACACCTAAATAAACAATAAACATAAATCATATTGAAGAGAAAGAGCCCGCCATCCTACCCTTCTTTCCCCCCACTTTGCTTTACCAAAATCATGAAACAATAAAAGATTTGAGATTTCAAACCAGTTCGTTTGGATATCAACAACAAGAATTGTAAGCTTGAAAAGCAAATTCATATGTTAGGAATCATTTTTGGAAACCTGGCTAGCAATATTTAGGCATCAAGTCAAAAGTTAAACTGTTCATAAACGAGCCTGGATTTACTCTGTAAAATTGTTTACCCCTAAAACAATGTAGAAACCAGTAACCTCCAACCTTCAAAAGTCAAACTGTTCATAAAATGAACCTGGATTTACTCTATTAAAGTTGATTGGGCCCTAATCAACGAGAAACCAGTGACTAATGAAATCCTAATGCTATTGAAACCTCAATGGTAATAACAACAAGATAAAAAAACTCTTTTTTTATACTCTCTTGTACCTTCTCCTCCTATCAATCAATCTCAAGTCATTCTGTTAAAAAACAGCTGGATTTATTCTGTAAAACTGTTTACTCCTAAAACAATGTAGAAACCAGAGACTATCAATCAATCAACTATCAACTATCAACTACCCAAACGTCAACAATGAATACCCAACTGGGCTGGAACACAACAACAAAACAACATGGAACACCTGAAACAGAACCAAAGCATGAAAACATCAACACTGATAAAGCACACATCCAAATGCCAACAACAACAACAACAACAACAACAACAACAACAACAACAACAGGAAAACATCACAACAAAACCAGCTTGGAAACCCACCAGCAAATGACAATTGGAAAAAAGTGAACAAACAAATGAAGCAAATGAAACAAAACTTGGAACAACAATCGGAACAACAACCCTTGGAACAATAGAAAACAAAAATGGAACAACAGCAACAACCTCAAGAATGGAAACCCCAAATGGACCAACAGATGGAACAACAACTGGAACAAGGACGGAACAAACAAAAAGAACAAAGTTGGAATAAGCAACCGGAACATGAAGTGACAATAATAGACCAATAGATCAAATGGACAGATCAACGAACAACAACAAATGGAACAACAAAAGGGAAAACAACTGGAACAATAAATGGAACAAAACAACAGAATAAATGGAACAACAAAATGGAACGACAAATGGGAAACAACTGGAACAACAAATGGAGCAACAAAATGGAACAACAATGGAGATCAAAACAGGGGACAACAACTGGAACATGGATTGATAATAATGGACCAAATGGAACACTGATGGAAACACAACTAAAATAACAATGGAAACAGCAAATGGAACAACAACTGGGAAATGAAACAACAGTAATGTACATTGTACGACATGGACGAAAGATTGAACAGCAACAACTGGAACAACAAATGGAAAGAACACATGGAACAAAGATGAAACAACAATGGGAACAACAATGGGAAAACAACTGGAACAATAAATGAAACAAAACAACAGAATAAATGGAACAACAAAATGGAACAACACTTGGAACAACAATGGAACAACAACTGGAACATGAAAGGACAATAATAGATCAGATGGACAAAATCATGAGTAACAACAACAAATGGAAAAACAAATGGAACAAAGGTGGAATCAACAACAGAAAAAAAAGATGGAAAAAACAACAGAGGGAATGGAACAACACTGGGGACAACAATAGGAACATGAAATAAAACAACAACTGGAATCAAATGGATCAACAAATGGACATCAAAAATGGAACAACTGGGATAACGAACAAAAGGATGGATAAAATGAACAAAACAATGTACAACAACAAATGGAACGACACTTTGAACAAAAATAAAAAAAAAACTGGAACAAATGGAACAACAATGGAGATCAACAACTGGAAAAGGAAACAATAATAATGTATCACATGAACAAAAGAATGAACAACAACAACTGGAACAACAAAAGAACAAATGGAAAATCAAAATGAAACAACAGGGATAAACGAATGAATAGCATAGGAACAATAACTCAAACAACAAACTAGCTCAAATGCCAATGAAAACAACACTAGGACAAAAACTTGCAAAATCCACCAATCTTCAAATGTCAAACTATTCTTAAAAAGAACCTGGATTTACTCTGTTAAAGTTGATTGGGCCCTAATCAACGAGAAACCAGTGACAAATGAAGCTTCAACAACAACATTGGCAACAACAAAAGAACCATCAACTTGAAAAGTTCAAAACAACAAAAACACATAAGGCAAGTCAACTGAAAAACAGAATCAAATGGAACAAAACAGAATGAAGCAACTGAAACAACTGAAACATCAAAAGTACCATCAGAAGATGGATCCAAAGTACAACAATGAATTGCACTGGATAAAACATCATATTGGATTCAACAAAACGTGAGCATAGATAGACTATCATCATCACCAAAGTCTGGAACATGAATAAAACACCAAAAGTAAATGAGAAAGAAACAATCTGGCAAAGTGAACAGCAACACAACTCATCATCGACCACAAACCAAAAGCCAAAACAGCCCTAGGAGCACTTGTCATCCCAAAGAATTATCACTAGGAGTATGTGCAGGCTAATCTTGGAAGGCAGAATGAATAAATCCTTAAATTGAATCATTGAAATCTCAGAATCTCACAAAAGTTCAAAACTTCGAGATCAAATCATCCAGACCAATCATCCAGACTTATAATGAGAAGTTAAGAGTAAGGGTCATACCTTCAAAAGACTTCAACGAAATTCAAACTTTGATAAATCAAAGGTGGTGTATTGAAAATCAGATCCATCAAATGATTAATTATCCAGTTAAAGAAAACAAGTTTCAAAAACCTTCAAAAAAGAATATAAGCAGCGAACTCAAAGTTACCCAAGTCCCTAGTGCCAACCAATCATAACCAAACACAGTGAATAACTCTAAATTCAAACAAGCCTCTGGAAAAGAAAGCAGCAACTACCAACAATGGAAATTGAAACCAACAACACATGGGAAACCAAACAATCAGCTCTGGATAACAACCAACCAAAAAATGTACCAACATGATGAATACCTGATGATGAATGATGAAAGATGAGGATCTAAAGTGAATGGTAGATGGATAAAAGAATTGGGGATTTGCTGCTATCTAAATAGTTTTTGGGGCCTTCTGCCACAGAAACACTTTACATGGTCTTTTTGTAGCTCCAGACACAAAACCAAACAGTTTATTGTTGAAAGCAATAGTAACTGTGACACAAAACCAAATAAACAACTCATACTACGATCAATTTTCCTTTTGTAACTCTTGACACAAAAACAAATTTTAGTAGCAGATTTAAATTAATCTGGTTACAAAAACCGTTGCTGACACAAAAACACTGTTTGTACACAAAAACCGAAAAGATATCACTTTGTGTAACTTGAGATTCGTTTTTGTACCACGGTCTCTGTGTTCAACACAAATGAATAATCCGGAAGCTGTAACACTTGAGCAGTAGTACAGTCCAGCAATAACTATGACATCATCTACTTTGTATCTGGATCTCTATGAAGTCTGAGTCTGATTTTTCAAAAATTGAAAGTTGAACTTCACAAAATCATCAATCCTGGACTTTTTGTGACTCTGTAAAATTCACCATACAAAATCTTTGACTTCTTCGAAAGAAGTCAGTCCAAGATGACTCTGATATCTCTATACTTTCGTTTTAGTTTTTGGTGTCACAGTGATCAATTGATCACCAATATCACAGGCCACGGCCTCCAGATGTAACAATAACATAAACCTTTGTTATGGCGCCTAACAAATACAAACAAATACAAACCCAATTCGTGAATTGATATGATCTAAATTAACAGATCATCAAAGCTGGTTTAGCCATGAATCCATTGCCAGTGCAATCTTTTCTCTCAATCGGTGTGCTGAATATATATAATTCACAAATTACAATTCAAATTGAAAGTCTCGATAGCTTTGGATCTCTGCACAAGTGTCATAACGGTACGTCCTGTGCACAGCTTTCTCTGGTAAAGACACACATCTCTTTAGCCGAAATAGGAAGTCAAACTTCCTGAAACGGAACTGTGATAATGTGCTGCGCAAACCGAGGAAATACAGTAAAATCAATTTTGAATTTCAAGGGCAAGAAAACTAAACATCAAATTTCTATGAAGTTTAAAGCTTTAATACTTTGGTAAGCTCAAGTATATCACATTGTTCTATAAGTCAATGCTAGGATGAGTGACTCTGAACAGCCAGCTGATCATGAGCATGGCTCAATTCATAGTGGAAACCAACAAAATGTGAATAACAACAACAATAATCAAAATAATAAACCAATTAGAAAACCAACAAAGGCGTCAGATGCACCATCATTTATCGTACAGACAGTTCGCTCGGTTTTTGGTTTCAGAAAGACTTCATTGACTTTATTTGTCTTTTTAACATACGCTGTTGTGTTTATACTAGTGAGTTGGGCTAGACAGAATTCATTATCACTTCCATCAAAAGAGCCATCTATTTTATCCTCTTCTTGGACTGACCTTCAAGTTATTTCATCAAAACCACATCCATACACATCACATGCCAACGATGAACTCCATGATTATTTACTTGAAAGAATAAAAAGCTTGTCAGCTTTGAAGAGTTACATTACTTATAGTGATGATTATAAGAACTCTTTATCTTCATTTTATGTTGAACAAAATATGTGGAATGCATCAGAAGAAATCAATATTCTAAACTATTTTGAAAGCTCAAATGTTTTAGCTAAAGTTGAAGGTAAAGATCCAAGCTTACCAGCTATCTTGTTGAGTGCACATTATGATTCCGTCCCAACAGCTTACGGTTCTACTGACGATGGTGCAGGTGTTGCTTCCTTATTGGGTATTTTGGAGCACTATGCAACTTCCAAATCACAACCTTTGCGCACTATCATATTTAATATCAACAATAATGAAGAATTTGGCCTCTATGGTGCACAGGCTTTTTTTGATCATCCATGGAGTCAAAATGCATCATTTTTTGTCAATTTAGAAGGAACAGGTACAGGTGAACGTGCAATTCTATTTAGGGCAACTGATTATGAAATTGTTAAATATTACAAAAATGCAAGATCTCCATTCGGTAGCTCAATTTTCCAACAAGGTTTTGCAAGTGGATTGGTTCATAGTGAAACTGATTATAAAGTTTACAAAGAACATGGTTTAAGAGGTATTGATATTGCTTTCTATAAACCAAGAGACTTGTATCATACAAGATTTGATGCCATTCAACAAACTTCCAAGAATGCATTATGGCATATGCTTTCAAATGCATTGGATGTTACTATCTCCTTAGCTGAAGATGAAGAAATTTCCGATGATGCAGAAACTCCTGCAGTGTTTTTTGATATACTAGGATTGCATATTATTATATTACCATTAACAAGTATTTATGTCATCAATATTGTTTTGTTGGTTGTTGTTCCAATTATCTTGTTTGGTTTTGCAATCATTATCAAAAAGAGAGAAATTTGGGATATTGGATTTAGCTGGATTAGATTACCAATTTCTGTGCTTTTTGCAGGTATCGGTGCCAAAATTATCAGCGATATTATCCAGTACATAAATCCTTTAGTTGTCTCAAGAGATTTCACAAGCCCATTAGTCACTGTTTCATCAACTTTCTTATTCGTTAACTATGTTATCTTGACAATTTCTAACCATTTTTGGCCGGTTCATGATTTCAAATTGTTGATTACCCTAGAAGTTTTCTTTGTCTTATGGATTGCTCTTGTTGTTGCCACTGTGAAGGAAAATGCACCAAGTATTTATACAGGTGCTTATCTGCTCACGATTCTTTATGGTTTATATTCAGTCTCTGTCATTCTTGGTTTATTGGGTATTGCATTGGCTTCTCCAAAGAAGGAAAGAGTTACAGGTTCGAGTTATGGAAGTATTGATGCAGGAGCAGTACCACAATCAAATGAAAGTTCAGATGAGAATGCGCCATTATTGGCAAATTCAATTCCAAATTCTGATACAGATGCATATGAAGATGATGAGGATGAAGAAGTTGTTGTTGTTAAAGGACATCCAGCACATAATTCATTTACCTATGATTGGAGTTTACAATTCTTGATTTTAGTTCCATTGACCTTTTTATTATCATATTCCTCAGTTGAATTAATTTTGGAAGGTTTGAATCAAACTGTTCAAGAAAGTTTGAAATCAAACACATTATTGTTCCAATTGATATTCTTGTTCAGCATTTTGTTGACAACTCCACTTTTGAGTTTTGCATACAAATTGAATTCATTATTTGCAATTTTATTAATCATTTCTATTACTGTTGGAAGTTTGATTTCAATATTTGAAGCTCCTTTCACAACAAATGCTCCTGTGAAACTCAGATTTGCTCAATCAATTGATTTGGATGCTGGCTCAACTCCAATTGTGAATGTTTTCGGTAGAGAAGGTTTAATTGAACCATTTTTGAGAGACTTACCATCTATAAAGAGCAATCATGAAAAAATCAAATGTGAATCCCTACCGGATGGATTACAAACTTGTTCTTATAAAGCTGATAGACCTTATTTGATTGATGGTACATCTAAACAAAATGATATTGATTCATATTTGAGTATTGAGGTTTTGAAAAAAGGTGCAGAAAGTAACTCATCTCCATATTCACCATTAACTGGAGAAATTGCTATCAAGGCTAAAGATAATAGAGCTTGTACCTTAACTTTCAACAGTACCAGCTTTGCAACTGGTAAATCAGGGAAATCACCTATTAGAATCATCACTTACTATAATGATAAACCGTCTAATTCATCAAGATGGGGTCAAGAAAAGAAAGCTTTAGTGAATGTCCCTTCTGGTCGTAGTCAAGATGATCAAGGAAATGAAATTTTCAAATGGTTACCAGGTGTTGATATTTTCCAATTACATAAACTAGATTGGGATCAAGAAGCTTATCATATTGGATTGCAATGGATTCCAAAATGGTTAGAGGATGGTGAAGAAGAGGAACCATCAGATTCACCAAAAAATAAATTAGGTGTTCATGTTTCTTGTTATTGGGGAGAATATGAGCGTGAATCCATTGTTGATGGTAAAGGAGTTTCCAAAATCCCTGCGTTCAATGAACTTTTACAATATGCGCCAAATACGATCTCATGGACAAATAGATATGAAGGGTTGGTCAAAATTGACAAGTATATTGAGCTATAAAAGTTTTTAAATCAAGTCATTCAATTCATTCCAGTTTCTAATATGTTTTATTTTAGCGTCACCTTTATTAATACCCTCGTCGAATTTGATGTTCAATTTTTGTAGAGTTTTCAAAGCAGATCCATCACCAATTATTATACCATAATCAACTTCAAGCATTGGTAAAATGTCTGTTGCACTATCCCCTATATAATACACTGCATCTTGAATGCCACTATTGTTTAACTCCTTCAATAGTTTTCGAACGTGTTCAACTTTATCAGCACCTGTACGAATTGAAACATCTTCTTTAACTTGACCAGTCAATTTATCATTTGTATGCTCAAATTCGTTTGTTATTATCTGGAAATTTTCATCTTGTTCAAATCCATGATCTTTGAAAATTTTGGACATTATGACTGAAGTCCAATTACAACTCAATATAATGACTGGTAGTTTGGAATCATATAATTTCTTGAAAACTTGGAAAAAATTAGGTTTTATCTCAACTTTGGATGCTTGATCTTCTAATGTTTTCAAAGTGACATCTTTAAACAATTGTAATCCAACATATTCATTAACGGAACTTAGCTCAATTTGTTTTAACCCTTTTTGAAATTCAAATTCATCTTTTAATGTGTTTCTTACTCCAAAGTTCTCTGTATAGAGTTTATAATTGGAATAATACAGTTCAGCAAAATGACTCCAATCTCTTGGGAACTTGGGTGTTGTGATATAGGCAGCTTCTGCAACTAATTGAATTGTATCCTTGTTTGTGATGGTATCATCCCAATCCATAACAATGGCTTTTATCTTGGGGAGATTTGTGGACATTGTGCGTGATGTCGAAAAGAGTCTTAGACTTGTTGAATAAAGGATTGTGAATATGATAATAAGTACTATAACCTTGGGAATTGAAGGTTTCATAAAGTTTGTTTTGAGAACTTGAAGCAAACATCAAGACTTTTTTTAAGATCTAGTTTTATTGATCATTCACCTCCGAGAATCATGAACTTCGTAACCGCATTTTCATTCTACACCAATATAATCAAAGAGATACCATGAGTTAAGCTATACACCTTATAAAAATAGACTAGATCTGAATGTTTACGAACTCCTATATCAGTCACCTACTGGGTGGTGGAATTTGCATCCCAACCACAACTGTGACTGACTCAAACTGTGTAATTGGTTTGTTCTCGCAAAATGTTGAGACTGACAAGATGGCCCATGTGGAAAGCAACCATCCATATACAAATATATTGTCAACACATTCTGCTGAGTTTTGAATGTGAAGAAAAGGGAAAAGAGTTTGTACAAAGTTGAAAACTTCACTACAAAATTTTTTTTGCACCATAGAAAAAAAATTCGCGAACGAGATGAGCTTTACCCTGCTCTGGCCCATACAAAAAAAAATATTTATGTACTTGTGAATTAGTTAACTATAGAACTGTTTGGCTAATCAGAACAGACAGGTTAAGAAAGATATAGGAGTCTACCAAAGAGATGACTGAGCACGTACCGGCATGGAAGAGAATAGGGCTTAAGGTGAAACAGGACCTTGAGGAGGACCCACTGGCCATCACAACCCATTTGGACTCTGGAAAAGTCACAGCCAAACAGACAAAACAATTAAACAAGAAGAAAAGAGCTGCTCAAATTGGTGATGGTGATGGTACAAAGAAGCCCCCAAAGAGACAAAAACTACCAAAGAGTGAAAGACCGCCCCCACCTGAAAAAGATCAGCTTGTGTATTTGAAGACTTATTCTACAGATAGAGAAAATTGGAAATTTTCTAAACAGAAACAAAATTGGATTCTAAAACATATAAA
The DNA here is from genome assembly GCF_001661255.1 of Hansenula anomala. Lineage (NCBI taxonomy): Eukaryota > Fungi > Ascomycota > Saccharomycetes > Phaffomycetales > Wickerhamomycetaceae > Hansenula > Hansenula anomala. Next base: position 1,964,199 of record NW_017567112.1, read on the forward strand.
GGTTATAGAAGATAAATATGAAGAATACTTGATCAATTATCTTGCTGGTTTGCAAGGTGGTAGTAAAGATAGATTAATAGAAAGCTTGAAGAAAGTTCAAGAGAGTTGGAATGCCTCAGCCGCTGAAGATGAAGAAAAGACAACAGAGGAGGAGACTAAAGAATCTGAAAATAAAGAGGTGAAGAATGATGCTAAAAATGATTTGGAAAGTGTTGATAGTGATTATGCTATAAGGGCTAGAAAAATCGTGGAAACTATTACCGGTGAAAAGATAAAATTGATAGGAATTGATGATAACGAGGCTAAAGAGCAAACTGATCCAGAGCAATCTACAAATCTTGATACAGCTGCTACAAAAGCTAATGATCAAGATGTTTCAAATAAATCAAGTGAATCAAGTTCTAGTAGTGAAAGCTCGGAGGATGAAAACTCGAGTACCGGTGAATCAGAAACAAAACCAAGCTCAGGAGATGAAGATACAGAGAAAGAAGAGAAGTCACCAGATACAAGTAATCTAATAGTTGAACAAGTTGAAGTTACTGATTTTTTAAATGATGAAGATTATATGGATCCACTTCCTGCAGTTGTCAAACCTGAACCTGAACAACCTCAACAACCTCAAGAAGATCAAGAAGATCAAGAAGAAGCCACAACAGAAACTTCAGAAGCTCTAGAACAAGAAGATTCCTCAGATGAAGAAGATTCTGATACAGAAAAAAGCAAAAAGAGCAAGAAGGACAAAAAGGCTAAAAAATCCAAGAATAAAAAAGAGAAAAAACACAAAAAGAAGAAGAAGAAGTCAAAGAAATAGCATTATTGAGTAAGATGATTCTTTTATAATTAAATGTGTAGAAATTTAATTTCAAATTGTTGTTTTGACTTTTTTGCAAAGTAGTGTTCAAACCGTTGATATTTACAAAAAAAAACACAAGGGCAAAAACAAAAACCAACAGCATCGCCATTCAAAATCAAAACATCATCTCTTAAACTCAATTGATCTCGTTGTTATCAGCTAAAGAAGATGTCGACTGATTTCAAAAGCGCTGATCAGAAGCTGAAACAAATCTTGGACAAGTCCAAGGATGTTGATCCTGATTTAAGATTCATGGCGTTAAACGATTTGAATAAACTGTTGGTTGAACACAATCTTATCATTAATAAGGTCAATTCTTATTCAAGTAAAATAATCAAAATATTATTGGATAGTTTGAATGATCCAAATTCAGACGTTCAAAATCAATCGTTAAAATGCTTCAAGCCTTTAGTGTCAAGTTTAGACGATCAAGAAATTTTGGAAATTTTGAGAGATTTAAATGCTGGTCAAACAACAAGTGCTTCAATTACAACGTCAATCCAAACAATGGCAATTAATGAGATTTTGAAAAATTTAAATTTGAAACATAGCTCTACTGGATCTTTAATAGTTGTGGAATTATTACCAAGCTTGATCTCGAATGAATCTGGATTAATCACTTCGTTGGATTCAATTGAAATTTTAACAGACTTGATCAATAATTTGGGTAGTACAATCCCAAGTAATGAGCTGTCTAAAATTTACACAGCTTTGGTAAAGACAATCTTTGGTGAAGTTAATATTATTAGTAAGAAATCGGTTGTCGCATTAGGCTACTTGGTTAATTCATTATCGGTTGAAGAATTCGAAAATGTTATAGTTTTGATTCAGAATTCACATGGTGATAGTTATGAAGATATCAATCTGACCTTGCTAACTTTCAATTCTTTAGCTAAAGCAAATCATGACCTTTTCATTCCATATCTACAGCAAGTCTTGGATTTTAGTTTCCACCATTTATACTTGAACAATGAAGATTTAGATGATGACCAAATCAAAATTGATGAAGTTAGATATGAAGCTTTACAATTGATTGCTAGTTTGGTTTCAATTGGTGAATCTTTCAAACCATTCATTAGCACGATTTTGACAATTGTTCAAAAATTCTTAACTTATGACCCATATACAAACAATTATGAAGAAGAAGAAATGGATAATGACTTATCTGATGAGGAAGAATTTTCAGATGATGAAGATTTTGATGATATGGAGGAAGAAAGTGATGATAATACCTGGAAATTACGTAAACAAGCTGCAAAATTATGTTCATTATTAGTTGTTCAATTTCCAACTATACTGTTTCAAATTTATTCAGAAGGTATTTTTGAAACGTTAATCAATTCAGTTTCTGATTCTTCTGAAACTGTTTCATTTGAAAAAATCCATGCTATGGATTCTATTATTGAAGTCACTATAAAACAACATGGCAAAAGATCAAATCGTAAAAGAAGAGGTTCTGATGTTAGTATGTCAGATATTGATGATTCATTAACTCAAATGAATAAATTGAGAGGTAAAATTGTATCAAGATTCATTAAAGAACTTTCAAATGTTAAACATAACAATTTGAGCAAATTCAATACTTTATTACAATTTTTCCAAAGATTCAATAGATTAGATGAAGATTTAAAACCATTATTAATTGCTATAAGAGAACACAATTTTGGTTTGAATTTAGATTTGTTAAAATTTTATTCATCTCTGCTTAAAAATAATGATTTGGAATATTTTGGTGGTGAATTAAATTATATTATTGAAACTATTAATAGTGGATTAACAAGTAAAAACCATATTAGTATTTTAAACTCCATTGAAGCATCTATTGATTTGTTGAATTTGGCATATAATGAAACTTTAACCAATTCAATTATTGAAATTGCAAATACTAATAAAAATGATTCTGAAATTAGAAATACTGCAATTCAAAGTCTTGGTGAATTGAGAAAATTACCACCAAAGAAAATTAATGATTTACATGAATTATTTGTTGATACTTTAAAATATGAACCAATTGTTGTTAGTACTATAAAATCAATTACTGGATTAGTTGAATTTTATAATGATACAATTGAAAATGAAGTTATTAATAAGATTGTCAAGATTTATGAGAAATTAGTTTTGGATTTTAATTATAGTATCAATGTTATTGAATCATTAGGAGTTATTGTTCGTTATTTTGAAATTGATTCTTCAATTGGAGATTTATTATTAAAATTATTTGAAGAAGATAAATATCAATCACAAATCCTAAGAGTTGTATCAAATCTGAAATTTGACAAATCAAAATTGAAATCAATTTTCTTGAAGGCTTCCACAATTGATGAGATTGATGATGGTGCAATAATTGAATTGGGTAAAAGAATTGGATCTGAATTGATTCCAAACTTGGAATCTGATACTTCAAACATAAGAAATATCAAAGTATTGGCAGAAATTGTTATTAATGAAAATTTGATTGATTATGTTCGTGCAAGAGAACAAGATTTGGTACAAAATAATAATGATTTGATCTTTAATATCAGACTTTTAGGTTATGTTGGGGAAAAAATTACCTTGGCTATTTCTATTGATCAATTATTAAGCCATTTTGCTGATGATGAAACTAAAGTTTATGCAGCTGAAGCTTTAGGAAGAATGATTTCCAAAAATAGTAAAGAATATTTGGCTGGATTTTTACAAAAAATTCAAAATGATGAATATCGTTATTTGTTATTGATTTCCATCAAACAAGTTTTAAAGATTAACAATGGTTTAGTTTATAATGATTTTAATGATATTTGGAACACTATAATTTCAATTTTAGAGAGAGAGGAAGATATTGATGATGATTTAGCTAAAATATCTGCACAAAACTTGGGATTAATACTTGTTAAAAATAATGATACAAATTATTTCTATAATAAGGCTTCAGAGTTAATTGATTCAAATTCAAACTCAATTGTTTATACAATTATTGCATCAATGAAATTTATATTGGCATATGATAATCTTATTTCAATTGAGTTAATTGAGTCCATATTATTACAAGTTTTCAATAAGATTTCAGATGAAAATTTAAAGATTAAGCAAATTTCAGTGATTACATTGATTACAGTTTTAAATAATCAATTCAATTTATTGATTCCATATTTACCAACAGTTTTACCAATTGTTTATGAAGAATTGGCAATGAGAAAACAATATCAAGAAACTATTCAAATTGGACCATTTAAACATAAAGTTGATAAGGCATTAGAAGTTCGTAAGAATTCATTTGAAATCTTGTACAAGTTGAGTTTAAATCATCATTTATTGAATAATGTTGATTATAATCAAGTTTTGTCTATGGTTATTAAACATGGGTTAAGCAGTGATATTATCAGTATAAGTTCACTGATTATTATAAAATTATTGGAATTTGATGATGTTTTATTAAGTGTTGAAGATAAACAATTTTTAAGTAATGGTATTGATAAACTGTTGGGTAATATTAAGAAGAAAGAAGACCAACAAAAAGATTCAAAAGAGGAGCAAGAAACAAAATCGGTTTTGATCAATTTGAGAAAGTCTATATTTGATTAAGCACAATAGTATTTAGATCTTTGTTGATTTTGGAATTTGTAAGATTTTTGACGTGTCTTATTGTTTCTTTTTTGTGGAGCAGCCGAAATCGAAAAATATTGAATTTGCGCGAAAAAGAGCACAAGGAACAACCAAAAATCGTGGGGATTTTGAAGGAAATTAGCTATTGAAGTCAGCTCAATTGGGCGAATGAATTGGATGGTGAGATCAAATATAATCTTCTCTTTAATTCTTGTTTTTCTTTACTTAAAAGTCTGTTTTTCCTTGTGTTTATCTTTCTTTTGTATCTAATTTCTACAGTAATTTTCGAGTTCGCCCCGGATTTTTTCAACCTGCCAAAAGAAAAGAAACGGCCATCAAAAGGAACGTCGAGCAGACGAAAACGGCACTTTTAATCGTTGGTGAAACTCTAATTGATGGGATGGGTATAGATGACCAGGATGAAATCATTCCTAGGGCAGATCCAATAGAAAGTATATAAAGGATCAAATATCTGGAATCTTTTGTTCATCTCCTTTTTCCTTTACCAACCATCACCCACCCCCAGAAAAATGACATTAGGAGACTCAGCACAACCACCATTCGTTTCATACATCTCTGATGAATTCACTGATGAACTACCTCGTCCAGCTCCAAAGTTACAGAAAAACATCTTTGATAACTTTTCATTGAAAGGTAAAGTTGCAGTGATCACTGGTGGTGCAAGAGGTATCGGGTACGCCATTGCAGAATGTTATAGTCAAGCAGGTGCAGATATCGCCATCATTGATTATAGTATTGATACTGCTAAAGAAAGTGCAAAATTATTATCATCTCAATATTCAAATAAAGTCGAAGCTTATTTTGTTGATGTTAGTAATGATAAAGATGTTGATGATGCAGTTATTCAAATTGAAAAAGATTTTGGTACAATCGATATCTTTGTTGCCAATGCAGGTATTGTTTGGACTGATGGTTCAATCTTAAATTCTCATTTAGTTAATGGTCCAGAAAAATGGAGAAGATTAATAGATGTTGATTTAAATGCAGTTTACTATTGTGCTAAAAGTGTTGGAAGAATCTTTAAAGAAAAAGGTTCAGGTTCATTTATTATTACTGCTTCAATGTCTGGTCACATTGCAAATGTTCCAAATTATCAAACTTGTTATAATGTTGCTAAAGCTGGTTGTTTACATTTAGGTAGATCTTTAGCAGTTGAATGGTCAGGTTTTGCAAGAGTTAATACAATTTCCCCAGGTTATGTTGATTCAGGTTTATCTGATTTCTTACCAAAAGAAGTCAGAGCTAAATGGTGGTCATTAATTCCAATGGGTAGAGAATGTTTACCACAAGAGTTAGTTGGTGCCTATTTATATTTAGCTTCTGACGCTTCAACTTATACTACTGGTTCTGATATTAAAGTTGATGGTGGTTACACAGCTGTTTGATTTGGTTTTTTAATACAATATGCTTTTACTTGGTTTTCTCAAAACATATATCTAATTATACTAGTATAGAATTTAATTTATAATACTCATACAATTGACTGAAAGTAGTTTAGCATGGGGATTCTGGAATGTGTAATGTATGATTAAAACGACAGGTTATAGCTAACGAATGACCGCTAAATTGAACAATCACCTTGCCCATATTTTGGAGGTTGGTCAATTAACACATAGAATACATTTAATTAATCTTGAGACTTTCAATAGTGACATTTTATTGAAAGTTTGTTAAAAAATTGTTATCTGAAAATAACATCACGTGACCCAAAATAAATTTAAGAATAAAACAAAACATTCAATGAGTACAAAGTGAAAAAAATATATTTAGGGGATACCGAAAAGCATCAATATTCTCTTGTCCTACCAAAATAATAAAAAATGACAATTTCAACGTTTTTTTGTAATTTTACTCAAGTTTATCCACGTTGTATATTTTATTTTTGATTCAAAATAGGCTTTAAAAAGTTCAAAATTTTTTTGAACCCCCAAAAAAGTTATTTATTGCCTAAAATAAATATATCCATCAAATTCAGCATATTCATAATATATCTATGTTAAAAACATTACTATATCTTCAATATTCATAAAGTTATAATTGATTAAAAATCATCACGTGACTAAAAACGTGACTTTGCGGCTATATAGTCAGTTTTTTTAACGGTTTTCAACTTTCAGAACTCGTCCTTGTTAGCTCAGTTGGTAGAGCGTTCGGCTTTTACAGTCAAACTAGGGAAAAAACCATTTCTTAGCGGAAGTTAACCGAAATGTCGGGGGTTCGAGCCCCCCATGAGGAGTTCTATTTTTTTGCCAATTTTTTGCCGTTTTTTTTGTATTTTGACTATATAAATGTATAAGTATTAGTTCAATTGATATTTGTGAGTGTTTTAAAGTCTTTAAGATATGTTTTTGATGTTGTTTTATGACATTTTATCTGAAATTTTTAAGCCGTCGGCCGAACTTTTTTTTTTTTTTTGCGGAAAATCAAGAAATCTCCGAAAACCAGTATCTACGTCATTACGTTCTTAATTCATAGGTAACTCTCATCTTTTTCTATCGTCATATACAACTCATAAAAAACTAAATACACAAAAATACGTTAATAAATAATTGGGGGGTTTTTTATAATCTCTTTTTTTTCTAATCTTTCATTAAATGATCAACATTTAAATTACTTATTTGTTACTCAAACCTTTAACTAATTCAATATATTTAGCAGTAGAGAAAGATTTTGGTCTTTCAATTGGAGCACCAACAGCTCTATCAATGATTAATTGAGGCAAGACACCAAAAGCTCTTGAAACACCAAATAAAACGGTATAGAATGATTCTTCAGTTAAACCATAATATTGTAATAAAACACCAGAGTGAGAATCAACATTTGGCCATGGGTTTTTAGTTTTACCATGTTTAGTTAAAACTTGTGGAGCAACTTCATAAATAGTTGAAACTAATTTGAATAAATCAAAATCTGGTAAATGTTTTAATGCAAATTCTCTTTGAGCAGTATATCTTGGATCAGTCTTTCTTAAAACTGCATGACCATAACCTGGAACAACTCTACCAGCATTTAAAGTATCCCACAAGTATTTTTCAATAGTTTCTTTTGAATAATCACCTTTAACTTCCTTTTTCAATTTGAATAACCATTCTAAAACTTCTTGATTAGCACGACCATGTAATGGACCAGCCAACCCGTTAAGACCAGCAGCTAATGATAAGAATGGTGAAGATAAAGCTGAACCAACTAAATGAGTAGTATGAGCTGAAACATTACCACCTTCATGATCTGAATGAATAGTTAAGTATAATCTCATCAATTCAACAAATTCTTGGTTTGAACCATAACCTAATAAATTGGCTAAATTAGCACCATAATCTAAATCTTTATTAACTTGAGGTAATTTACCATCTTTGAAAACATTTTGATAAATTCTTGCAGCGATATTTGGCAATTTAGCCAATAATTCAATAGAATCTTCATAAGTATAATTCCAGTAATCTTTTTTAGAGACACCTGAAGCATAAGCTTTAGCAAATTGAGATTCAGATTCTAAAGCAGTAACGGCAATTGAGAATTGAGCCATTGGATGTAAATGAGATGGTGATCTATCAATCAATTCTTCAACATGTTTTGGTAATTGAGATCTAGCAGCTAATTCAGCACTTAAAGTTTTAACTTGAGATTCAGTTGGAACTTCACCAGTTAATAATAACCAAAATAAAGCTTCTGGTAAAGGTTCTTCACCACCTTCAGCTTTTGGTAATTCTTTTTGGATATCTGGAATGGTACGGCCTCTAAATCTAATACCTTCAACTGGGTCTAAAACTGAACCTTCCCAAACTAAACCTTTAATACCTCTCATACCACCATAAGCTTGATCTAAAGTTAATTCACCAATAACAGTTTTACCATAATCTTTTTTCAATTGTTTGATTTCTTCAACTTTTTCAGGAATTAATTCAGCAAATCTTTGTTTTAAAGTTTTTTCACCAGAAGAATAAGATCTTGTAGCCAACAAGATTGAATTTTTTCTCAATAGAGAAGAATTTGATCTTAGTGTTTGTGATGCTAGACGTAATGAAGACATTTTTAGTTTGTATTATGTGTTAAGTAGGGATCCAAAAAGAACTAAAGGGGCAAAGTCTGATACTTTTCTTTGCTACAAAGATCCTTCTTTTCTGGAAAGTGAAATTCACTCATGAATTGAATCAACAACGGAAACTTCAACTCTTTATATACTGGCAAACCCAGATGATCAAATCAACACACTTCCGGTTCTTGACATCTGGGAGTTCCGAGGAAAAAGGATGACCTTGCGGTTGCGACACACCCGTCTCTGCCTACGCGCTGGACGGAGGCTGGACAGCCCAGGCAGAGAGCCAGAAGGACACCATCAGCACTAGGCTGGGTGTGATCTCCAGAAGGGGCAAAGGTAAGCTTGCCCCTCGACGACTACACAATGTACATCGTGTCCCACTAATTGGGCCTGGGGAGGTCCCTCATCATCGAGACTGGGAACAACCAATTGGTGGAGATGAATACACAATTCTATCCCACCGTTCCACCCTTTCCTTGAGCCATATAATTGTTCTCTATTTCGTACTTTATCACTTGAAGTGGCCTCGGATCAAGCTTTGGGCCTTGTTTTTCCATCGAATCGGTCCCGATTGATTGAAAGGATACCCATTCATTTAGCAGCGTAAGGGGCAGGCTACAGAGATTTTCAAAGGGAAAACCAGGTTTGAGAAAACCGTTGGACATACTTAACGGTGGGTACCATTTTGTTTAGAACCCTCGACAAGAATTGACTTGGGTTAGTATTTACGTGATGGTGGTGAAAAGTTGTGATCCTGTCATCTCAAATCTTAATCGTAGTTTGAAAAGCTGATCAAGTTGCTTTAGCGAATGAGAAGCGAAAAAAAAACATCAATTGATAAAGACTTGTATCAATGAGATTGTGTTTGTAGTTAATTGAATGATCAATAATTATGTTTAGTCTCAGACTTAAGTCAGCCTACACCACACGTATACAATGACAGTTAACCCAGGTTTGGCACAAAATTGCCATGGTCTGAATTTTTTTTGCACCCAGATTAATGATGATCACTTGTCACAATTTTCAACCCACTTTGACCAACATCAGGTAATTTCAACGGTATCTACAACTTTAAAAAAACCTTTCATAACAGAACTGATCAATCAAATATTAAAAATTTTTATACAAAATATCTTGGTTCATCGAAAACATGAAATCTATGATCTCTAACACCATCTCCATAAAATTTATTTGGAAATCTTAAATCTTCATCAACTTTACCTTCTTCAATTCTTTCTTGTGAATATTCTTTAGCTTCATCTTTATTATTTGGTAATTGAAATTTACCAACTTGTAATTCAGTATCTGTAATTGAACCTCTTGATATTCTTGCATACCCTGTTCTTTTCAAGTTTTTATACAAGATATATTCACACCATCTATCCCAATCACTTGGATCAATATCATGCATACCTGATTCTTTACTAACATAATTATTATAATTACCTTCCAAAGGTGTAGTAACCAAATAACTTAACAAAATCATTGGTCTATCTGTTGATCCCATAATATCACGAACTCCCATACTTTGTAAATAACGATCTTCAGCATCTTCTTCTTGTCCACTATGGAAAACAACAACATCAACCAATTCTCCATAAACATCCAATGTAGCATGAATAGCTGGTGCTAATTCACCAACTGGTGAAGGTAATAAATGATGTGTTGAATTCAAAATTGGGAATTTGGATAATAATGCACATCCCCAAGTATGTTTATTTGGACCAGGTCCAAAATCTGCATACATTCCTAATTCTTCACTCATTTGTTGTGTTAAATCTCTATTACCCATTATAATTCTTTGAGTATCTGATTCTAATAATCCAACAATATCTAATTCAGCATCACGAATTAAATCAATCATACGTCCTTCACTTGCCCACATATCATTATCTAATCCAAAATGAATTGTCCAAATACCTGCAGTGATTAATTTTGAGTTTGGATGATATGGTGTTGGATCAGTTTTTGGAAATCTCAAATATGCAATCAAGACTGATGTAATTGAAAAAATTATTAAAATTCTCTTGATTTTATATAATGCTGGTTTGAAATTTACAACAACATCATCTTTAAAATTTGAAATCAAACCTAAAACAATTAACCCAGTGGAAACTCCAAGAACAATATCAGTACGTTCTCTCAATAACCAACCAGCTGGAACAAATGCATATGCAACAATCCAAACATGTGCAAGCATCAACACAATATGAACAAAGAAAGCTAATGTGAAAACAACACCAGGTTGATATTTTGATGCATTGTTGAAAAAAAATGGAACAACACTTGTTAAAAATAAAATATAACCAACACCACCAATATAACCAATCCATTCAGTAGCAATATATAATACAATAGCTGATACAACACCACCAATGGAAACAAGTTTAGTGTTTAAATCTTGAGTTAATCCTAAATACGATCCAACACCCATCATAATCAAAGTGATAGCACCATGAGGAACTGGAACTGGTCCATTAATTGGATAACCTTCCCAATTCCAAATGATTATAGTTGATGAATCAGTCAACATTGCATGCAATGAAAAAATCAACCCACCAAGTCCTAATCCAGTAGTTATTAATCCAAATTTGTTTTTTTGAGAATTGATTGAAGTAACATGATTAACTCTTGGAGTTAGTATTGAACCAATAACACCAATTAAAACACCAGTGTTATTCCAGCCACCATTTTCGGCATGCATAATTGGCCATATTGGATTATTTGTATAATTTGAAAATTTAGCAATCGATGACAAAATTAAACCCAATGTAAACGTTGTTGAGTAGTACCTAGCTCTAGTATTATTTGAACCATAATGATGAGTTTCATTAGCTAATGAAACAGCTCCAAATGCACTCCCAACTGCAATTAATAACAATCTTGTATCTGGATCTTCAACTTTAAATGATCCAACACCAAATAAAGTGGTTAACAACCTTGAGATTTGAGGATATGATGCAAAACATCTCTTGACTGGTGGAATTATCAATAAGAATGAAAATAAGAATGATAAAATTGTCAACTCAAAACCTGAAATACCCATATTCCATAATGGGAAAAACCAAATTGTAGTCAATAATGAAGTTGCAACAGACCAAAAGATAAATGAATTTATAGTATTAATGATCAATTCTAAAAAAGGGATATCATCTCTTGATTTTGGTTTTAAATCAGTATTTTCTTTAATTTCATCAACGATTGTACCTTCATTTTGATCAATACTAAAACTTATTGGTTTTGAAGCACTTAAAGTGATTGTTAAATCTTGGAAATCCACAGCAGTCCAAGCGTCAAACGCAACATCTAAAATGATTAAAGACCATTCAAAATAAGCATAAATTGAATAAGCACCTGCAATTCTATGCACTTTATGTTGAATGAAAAAATAAATTAAAGGAATCAACATTGTGAAAAATGCAACACTAGTATAAAATCTATAATTTCTTAAACTTGTTCTTTTTGGAGTTGATGTAATAACATAATATTCCCAAGGAATTGTCAAGACGATATAACTAATCATAAAGACATCGTGAGCATCATGGTCATCAGTTGAAGTGATATAAACCCAACCACCACAAGTAACAGTTCTAACCACACCACAAACAACACCAAATATACCAAATCTTTTATGATTTTCATCATATAATCTGATATAAGACAATAAGAGCAGCAAGAATCTTGGACCTGAAGTTAAGGCAATCAAAATTTGGAAAATTGAACGTTCTGGATATCGATCACCAATTGTTGCACTCACACTTGGGAACCATTCATCTGGATAACCATAATGAGCATTTTCCACAATCTTGTGATAATGCAAACACACACCAACAATCAAAGCGGCAATGAATGCACTCGAAGCACATATAGTATGTGCCCACGATATGTATTTAGCATTAATTGATATTATTGATGAGGACATAACTTGCTCAGCCTTTTCAGACACCAATAAACAACACACGAATTAATAGCAAAGAGTTGAAAGAAAGTAGTAATAGCAAACTAGAAGTGAATTGACAGGGATAGCCTCAGGAGACTTGATATGACTTGATGTGAAACGAAACTGACGTTGTTGTTGATGTTAAGCGCTCTGTTGTGGAGTGAGCTAGAAAGTTGATGGTTTTTTGTTTTTTTTTCTATGCTGAGATCAAATGGTTAGAAAAGTTGAAAGCTTGTCTTAAGTGCGATTATGACCGACAGTTATGGATTTTTTGTTTGGATAAAGGATGGAAATGGGTAAACCATATTATAATATCTTCTGTGCATTAAGTAAAGCTTTTTTGGCTTATTTCTCGTTGAAATGCTGATGATGTTCGTGAAAATTTGGTGATACACTAGCCACATTTTGTGCTCGTGGCTGGTGAATGTACCTTTTCATTACATAATCCAGTGTGGCTAGTGAGGAATTTGTTGATGGAGAAAAATGAAAACAGGGAGCTTTAACAATTGACAAAACTAATGCTTTGAGTATAACGAACCACATCACACAATACAATGGCTCGTAAGTATTATATGGAACTAATCTGTTGAGTCAATACTAATTTCTTTTCATAGAGGAACACATCAGACCAGAGCTCGTCTCTTTTGATAATATTGATTATGAAGATCCAATAGCACTACGTAGTGCTCAAGAATCGATGCTTAGAGAACAATGGATCAGATCAAACGCATTAAGAGTGTGTCGCAGAGCCTTGGAGAAATGCTATAGACACCATGGTGTTAACCATTATGAAGAATGTAGAGATTTGGCTGAAAAATATATGCAAATGTTGCCAACTCATAAAGTTAAAGGGTTTTATGGTTATCAAAGAAATGATCCAAGCAAATAAAGAAGGGGTCTCTTATTTATTCATGTCTATTTATTAATTTATTTATTAACTATTTATTTATTAAAATACCTTTATAGGTTATATTTATTCAATCCATATGCTACTCATTAGAATTGACTACACGTAGACGCACAGAACTACTTAAACTTCAAAAACACTCAATTATCATATCATTATAAAAAACTCAAAATCCTAGTACAATTCATTGCTTTCTTTCCTTTGCAGAAATTCCAACATCAACTTTATCAAGTGGATGATCATCATTAATGGCCTCCAATTCAACAACATTAACTGAACCATCAACAACTTCACCTGGTCCTTTATATGTTTTCTTACCTTGAACAAACCAACAAATTGTTGCATAAGCAATAACTATAAAAATGATAACAACTGTATAATTCATATTACCAGCTTTAACAGGTGATATTGTTGGGAACAACATTGTAATTGAAATGAAAGCTAGCCATAAAATGGATATGATATTACAAACAACACCATAAGTACCTAAATTCCAAGGTCTATCTGGATCCATTCTTGATCTCCCACCAAATAACATCAAGATAATTGGAATGATATAAGCTAATTCATGACCAATCGTAGTTAATGAAATAATGGTATTGAAAACAACATTTGAAGAAAAATATAAAATGACAATGATGATTTGAATAACCATTGAAAATAATAATGCAGGGATTGGAACATTATAAACTGGAGAAACTTTTGCGAAAAAAGTTGGGAAGATAAAAGCACCATCACGAGCAAATGAATAAATTGTTCTTGAATTTGCTAATGTCATTGTTTCTGCTGCAAACAATGCTGCTAAAGTTGGGAATAGAGCTAGTAAGACAGTTGCAGATGTGTTTTTGGTACAATTATAAACTAATTGAATAAAAGCTGAACCTGTTGCAGAATTAATCAATGAAGGAATATCATCCAAAACTGAACAAATAACAATAACAAAGATGAAACCGTAAAGAATACAAGTGGCAACAACAACAACTAAAGCTTTTGCAACAATGTTTTTATTTTTACCAGAATCTGCCTCTTCAGCTAAATGTGTACATGAATCATAACCTGTAAAAGTATAAGCACTTTGTAGTAAACCCAAAATGAAAACATAACCATGAGATTGGAACCCACTTTCGTTAACATATTTTGTAAAGATAAATTTAGCATCCTGTCTATATTCAGCAGTTGCTAATAAAGTAACCATAATTGCCACAACGGTAACAACATTAAAAATTAATAACCCATTGTGGAACTTGCATGATATTTACTCAGATAAATATTTGTTGCAGTGAACAAGACAATAAACCCAATGGAAACCAAGACATAATGATAACGTTCTGCAACAAAATTAGGATGTTGAACAGAAACCATACCTAAAATTGTAGTTGTACCTTGGAAACTTGCACTTGCAGCAAATGCAATTTGTGAAAAAATGTTAAAATAACCAGTATACCAACTTGCCAAAAATTTAACTTTTTCAGTTTTACCTAGTTGATAAGCCCAAGATAATGGACCACCAGAAACTGGATAACTTGCAGCTATTTCAGCCATTGAAATTGCAACAATCATTGTGAAAATACTAACGATAATATAACCCCAAACTAAAGCTTGTGGACCACCTGTAGCTAAAGGAGTACCTAAAGTGTTCATAATTGCAGAAGCTGGTGTTAATGTAACAATTGAAAAAGCACATAATGACCAAATAGAATATGATCTTTTCAATTCTTGTTTATAACCTAATTTTTCCAACAAGATTTGTTCTTGATCTTTTTCCACATATGTTGGATCATATTGGTATTCAGGATCTATCTGTTGATTATTCATTGATTTTGATGATGATGAACTCATAGTAACCATCTTTGATGTGATGTACTAATTTTGCTGTTTGGGTAGGGAAAACGAGATTAATGAGTATTCTTATACCCTATTCATGTACACACGCGTACTGTTTTATCTGGCCGCGCAGTACTATTTTTTTAATCTGTTGATGATTGCTTAATCTTAAATTCCCATCCTTTAAAAGATCTTTGTGCAACAGCTTATATTTTTAAATCATATCTTTGAATACCTGAGGCTTAATGATTTTTTTTATCATAGATCATCTCGTTTTTTTTCGTTCGTTACAAATAGGGCAGCCAATTGCGCGGAATTGGTTGAAAAATTCCGTTCTCTGCTTCATCGGACTTGTCAAAAAGTAGAATTATTTAACTGATTAAGTAGAGATTTATGAAGTGCAGTTGAATATTTATGGAATAGTAGATATGGTTTAGTGTTATCACAGTGAACCGTTATCGTATAAGCTAGTGGAATGATGGTCGAAGATAGTATCAACGGCTGCCATTAGTTGTAGTACGTTAATGTATTAGAATGGCACGATATGAAGTCAGATTATTAACAAAAGAAGATTTGGTTGTAGCCATTAGCGAGATACTACTGTAAATATTATATATCCTGATTTTCATTTCAAGAAGTTGGAGAACAGTTTGCAAGGCTCTTTGATCATGGGGAAAGATTCTTCAGAATCGTAAAAAATTCAACGTCTTTCCTTGACTTGATGCTAGTGTGCCAAGTTGTTTGATTGAAAGCACCAAACAATGACAATTCCTGGAATTCCTGATTTTCGAAGAACGTAAGAAGTGGTAAAAGAAGTCAGAGTCCTGTGGTGGTTAGCTTGGCTCATACTAAAGCTGGTCTTTGGCAGCAAAAGATCAGGATTATGAAACCATCATCAATTCAACATTTACGAAAACGGCAGTCATAATGCATTAGCTGCAAGTGATCTTTAATAAGCTAGATATGGAGTTGATATCAAAGTTAAAGTATGTGTGCCCTTGGCTTTTATCAAAGCTGTGATCTGCTATGTTCTAATCTTGTTCAGGTTAGTGATACCGCAGAGCAGAACAAGACAACCTCTAGTGTCGGATCATGTCTATCAAGTATTGAATGAATATCAAGGTCTCATACCGCAACTAGTAATTCTGTTTTCTCCCAATCCCATTATAATGTATTTTTTGCTTTGCAATTCGAAAGGGTTCAAATAAAGTTGGTGTCAAATATTTAGTGCAGATGTGTCAAATTTATATGGTTTCTTGGAAAGACTAGACTACCATTTCAAAAATCCTAGACCGACACCCTAGACCAACACTATAGTAGTCCACTTTAAAAACGGTCTAGCAAAACGAATTCGCGAACAGGATTCTTAACTGCACCATGAGACGATCAAGAGTGAAAAATTGTATGATCTGAAGCACAAGGTACACTTTAATGGTTACATGAACTGGAATTGTTAGGTGATTGGGTATGTACAACGTGTCTAAGGCTAGAGACATTCTATCCCAGTCGTAGTCAGCCAGGTGCTCTTAATTCCTTGTACTACACTTTGAGCTGTACTTTCTCTGATTGTTGTAATGTGAATGCTCGTGGTGAGCATTTCTATAGCTAGCATTGACACATAATAAATCATCAATTCACTCTCAATTCATTCCCAGTTCAGATCAATTCCTTCTGTAGTCTTCTGTAATCCACTTTAATACTCTGTTACTATGTTACTCTGTTACTCTAATTATCACTCCCAGTTTACCCTTCTTACAAAATTTGCATCCCACCGTTGACTCGTCCGTTGATGTCGTTGACGTTGGTGGTGTGTGGCCCGGCACACTCGCTCACACGGTGCAACATCACCCAATGCTACTCCCTCGAGCTGGTGATGGAACAAGCCCAGTGGTATAAATAAGGAGTGCTATCCCCTTATTGCTTACAACCTTCTTTACTACCCACATCAAGAATACTTAGAGTATTAAACAAAGTAAGCACAGTGAACACTCAATTGACATCTCAATAGCTAACACCCTAACCCTAGTTTTACAAAATGTCTTTATCAAGCAAATTATCAGTCACTGACTTGAACGTTGAAAACAAACGTGTCTTCATCCGTGTTGATTTCAACGTCCCATTAGATGGTACTAAAATCACAAACAATCAAAGAATTGTTGCTGCCTTACCAACCATCCAATACGTTGCTGAACATAAACCAAAAGCTATCATCTTGGCTTCTCATTTAGGTAGACCAAATGGTGAAAGAAATGAAAAATATTCTTTAAAACCTGTTGTTGCTGAATTATCTTCATTATTAGGTAAACAAGTCACTTTCTTAAACGATTGTGTTGGTGATGAAGTTGAAAAAGCTGTCAATGGTGCCACTGATGGTCAAATCTTTTTATTAGAAAACTTGAGATTCCATATCGAAGAAGAAGGTTCTAAAAAAACTTCAGAAGGTAAAGTTAAAGCTTCAAAAGAAGATGTTGAAAAATTCAGAAAACAATTGACTTCATTAGCTGATGTCTATGTTAACGATGCCTTTGGTACTGCTCACAGAGCTCATTCATCAATGGTTGGTTTTGATTTACCACAAAGAGCTGCTGGTTTCTTGATGGCTAAAGAATTAACTTATTTCGCTAAAGCTTTAGAAAACCCAGTCAGACCATTCTTGGCCATCTTGGGTGGTGCTAAAGTCTCCGATAAGATTCAATTGATTGATAACTTGTTGGACAAAGTTAATATCTTGATTGTTGGTGGTGGTATGGCTTTCACTTTTAAAAAAGTTTTAGATAACACCAAAATTGGTAAATCTTTATTCGATGCTGAAGGTGCTAAAATTGTTCCTCAATTGATTGAAAAAGCCAAAAAGAACAATGTTGAAATTGTTTTACCAGTTGATTTCATCACTGCTGATGATTTCAATAAAGATGCAAACACTGGTTACGCCACCGCTGAAGAAGGTATCCCAGATGAATGGCAAGGTCTTGACGGTGGTCCAAAAACTAGAGAATTATTTGCTGCTGCCGTTGCCAAAGCTAAAACCATTGTTTGGAATGGTCCTCCAGGTGTCTTTGAATTTGAAAAATTCGCTGAAGGTACCAAATCTTTATTAGATGCTGCTGTCAAATCTGCTGCTAATGGTAACACCGTTATTGTTGGTGGTGGTGATACCGCTACTGTCGCTAAGAAATTTGGTGCTGCTGATAAATTATCTCATGTTTCCACTGGTGGTGGTGCTTCATTAGAATTATTGGAAGGTAAAGAATTACCAGGTGTTACTTACTTGTCCAACAAATAATCTTGATGATGGAAAAAAAATTATATATAATGGGTCTTTTAATGTGTTTAAGTTTAATTTGAAATGAAATAAATTACTTTTTTATTTACAATTAATTTATATGCCTATGTACTATCAGTTTCTTCATCATTCTTCTTTATAACTTCATTCTCATCAATTTCATCAGGTTTAACATCAACTAATTTCTCATTAGATCCCATATTTCTTTGTTCAGGTGCTTCATATTCAACTCCCAATAATTTGAAAATTTTCCGTTCACTAAAACTTTCAATAAGCATTTCACGATCTTTAACTTTTTGTCCCTGTTTATATGTAATTCTTTTAAATAATCCACTTTCATTCAAAATCAAATTCATTTTAGAAGCTCGAAATCTTAAAGCTCTATTAAAATTATCATTACCTGTGAAATAAATCAATGCTGCACCAATTTCAGACCAAGGAACTAATAAGAAATCAATTCGACGACATTTCCCTGTAGTAAATTTACCTGTAAGTTTTTTATTACCTACCGGCCCTAGTGCACAACCTGCCATTAATTTTGAACTTGGTTTATTTAGCTCACACTTTAAATAATCACTTTTCATTAACAACTCTCTTAGCTTAGAAAGTATTGTTTTCATTTCATTCATATCAGCATCAGGTCTAGTGACAATAAAATCAATATCACCACAATCTTGTGCCCCACGTCTATAAGAACCACCAATTGTTAATTCAACTAATGGATCAATTTTTTGCATTTTTTTAGAAATATATTTGAAATGTGCTTCACATTCTTCCCTTGATATTCTCTCTAACCAATCATCATAATATTCTAAACCCAATTTTTGAGGAGTTGTTAAATCTTGTCTTGCACGTATATCATCTAATGATTCCATACCTTCTTTAATCCATTTTTGGGCAAAACGTGGTCCAACTCCATGAATATTGGTAAACAGTTTCAATAGTTTAGATTCTTTTGATTGTTCAAATTCATCCAATTGTGGTAGCCTTTGATGTTGAGCAATTTGTTCAATTTTTTGTGCAATTGAAGGTCCAATACCTGGTAAACTTTCTGCAAATTTAGTTGTTGAAACTATAACTTTTTGCTTCTTCAACGTTTCAATCGCCATTCTATACCTTTTCGCCTTGAAATCAAGACCTTGTAGTGTCATTTGGTCAGCTATCCTACTCAATACTTTGATTGTTTCAAGATTGGGTTGTTCAAAATCACATTCTGATCTTAATTGTTCTTCTAAAAGATTGACTTTTTTGAATTTTTTTTTAACAACTGGTACACTAGTAGTGTCATCTTTGGTATCATTTTTTTGTCCAACTTTTAGCTTTGAGGCACGATCTATTTGTAGTTTAGGTACACTAGTAACAATTGTTTTACCTTCATCATCTTTAAAGATTAACTTATTCTTTGGCACCAAAAAATGTGGATCAAGCTTGTCTTGGAAAAAATTTGGATTAAGATGAATCTCATATTGATCTGTTTCTTTCAATTTAGATTCAAATATAGAATCCACTAACCAATCCTGTTTAACAATTTTAACATTTTTAATATCCTTAGAAGTGAAAGCTTCAGTTTTTAATTGATTAACTAGATAGTCTTCAGTATAAACATATTTGGTATCAACTAAGATATGCGTGGTTTTATCTGGGAGGTATTCTCTATTGATAACTGCTCCACCATTTCTTGCTAAATTTTTCCTATGAAAATAAACCTTTGAATGAGTTTTAGGAATAAAGAAAAATTGAAGTCCGTTAAGCATGTAGAGCTTCCTTTGAAGAGCCATTTCACTTCAGCAACAAAAATACTATATCAATAGCATAGAAACAACAAGAATGATGAAATAAAAAATTGAATTTGATGATGAATTTTAAACCTGATACAAATCTGATGCACGCAAGTTTTGTATGTGAAAAAATCAAAATACGAGGTTTTAGTCACGTGAAATCGGAATTTACCCAAACCGGAACCCTTTTTTAAATAATAAAAAAACGCCATATGTACATCTTTATTGTTTACTTCATCTACACAAAAGTCAACCGAACCGAATAAATGTGTCATAAAGATTGTTGTTACAGTTTATGGTGGCTTTCCAAAAACCAGATTTGAGAAGGAAAATGCTCAAGAATAAAGAGATTGAGTTGTTATCATTGCATCTACTTTTGAATCTTGACTCATGTGTGGCTTACAGTCGATTTGTTTTAATTAAATGTCAATATGTATAAAAGCTTTTGAGAATGCCAATCAATAATCATTAAATCCTTTGGCTAAGCTACTACATATTACCAAAAAATGTCTGGTGTTGCTACTCAAAAGAATAGGTTTGTCTTATGGTTAAGGTCTTTGTTTGTTTGGTATCCTAAAAATTATGAACCATTAGAACGTAAATTCTTATTCAAGTTGGATATTTCAATTTTAG
This sequence comes from Hansenula anomala, assembly GCF_001661255.1. NCBI lineage: Eukaryota > Fungi > Ascomycota > Saccharomycetes > Phaffomycetales > Wickerhamomycetaceae > Hansenula > Hansenula anomala. The sequence continues at coordinate 1,985,059 of NW_017567112.1, forward strand.
CTTATGCCTGTGTTGCTACATTTGTTGCTGGTTTAGATAATGCTAATATCAATAGTGCATTCGTCTCAGGTATGAAAGAAGATTTGAAACTATATGGTAACGAATTAAATTATTTGAATATTTGTTATCAAACTGGTGTTATTGTTGCTCAAATCCCATTACTATTGATTAATTCCCGTGCAAATTTAGCACCATACGCTGTTCCATTGATGCAGTTGGCGTTTGGAGTGCTGACAATATTACAAAGCCAAGTTAAGACTGTACAACATCTATATGTTATTAGATTCTTTGTTGGATTCTTTGATGGTGAGTAATCATTGAAATGTTTTTGAAAAAACTTGATATTAACAATACACAGGACCTATGTATATCACAGTGCATTTCATTTTAGGAAAATGGTTTGGATCACGAGGCTTTAGAGGAAACCCTTCAGAACTTTTTGTCCGCACCGGTGTGTTCTTTAGCAGTACCTCGTTGGGAACAATTGTGAATTCGTATCTGCAAGTTGCAGCTTACAAGAATCTATCTGGGGTGAATGGGTATAAAGGTTGGCAATGGCTATTCATTATTGATGGGATCATAACTATTCCAGTCGCAATGATCGGACTTTCATTCTTTCCAGGGATTCCAGAGTCACCAAAACCGTGGTGGTTTACACAAGATGAATATAAACTTTCAAACAAGAGAAGAATACGTTATAAGATTGGTAAAGCTCAAAAAATTGGACTTGATGCTTTTAAGAAAGCACTAACCGATTGGAAATTCTATGTCTTTGGATTATCTTATATTTCAATGTTGATTGCTTGGTACCCAACTTTATATTTTTCATTATGGTTGAAAGCTCAAGGTACATATAGTGTTGAACAAATTAATGTTTACCCAACAGTGCAAAACATCATTAATCTTGTGACAAGTTTTTTCGCAACAGCTAGTGCTGGTGTTATCTCTCCATGGAAACCATATATGATTAATGTTGCTGGATCAAGTATTTTCACTTTAATCATGACTATCTATAACGTTCCAAGAGGTGCTGTTTTCTTTGCATTCTATATTGCTGGTTTGATCGGAGCTGGTAGTCCAATATTGTTTGCAACGTTGAATAGAATATTGAAACATGATCAAGAACAAAAAGCTATTATCATGGGATCAACTATGAGTTTCGGGTTTTTAGCATTCACTTTTGTTCCATTAGGATTATTTCCAACATCTGAATCTCAAGGTGCAAAAGCCGCACCTCGTTGGATCATGGGATGGCCAGCAGCTTTAGCATTTTCATTACTAATGGGTGTCTTATATATTTTAACAACCTACTTGGATAACAGAGATAGAGCAAAGAGTGGGTACAATGAAAATCCACAGGATGATGTGGTGACTGATGATGAATATGATGAAGTTGAAGAATCAATTACCAGTTCTGCTGCATCGGATATCCAACTTGCAAATTTGAATAACGCTAAAGTTAAGACGGAAGTTGAGGTGAAGACCCTTTAATAATTGTAATAGATGTGTAATGGATTAGTGGTCTGTTGTAGAGCAGCCTTGTAAATGTTTTCTTAAAGTTTCCACTAGAGACATGATTGAATCATGAAAAGAACCTACGACATCCTGCCGTTCCATCCAGTTTGATTTTGAGCTCTCAGCTAATAAACACCCAAACTAAAACTACCGTGATACTACCTAGAAATTTCTATCCTCATAAGATCATCATGTCTGAGTTTTTATGAAGCGCATTAAATTTGTTCGGATCATGAGCTGCCATAGCTATAAGGTTTTTTCCAGAGAGCGACAAAAAAAAAAGACTCTAGTTTTTAACGTATCGGCAAAAAAGGTGTCACATTTGATGCTTAATTACTTGCTTAACAAACGATGATTTCCAATTCAGGATCATATGAGATACATTGAGATCATACATGGTTCCCAAAATGGGCTACTTGGTGGTTAGACCCCCGTTGTTACCGTGCGTGTTTTGCTTACAATTATACTGATTTGATCAGGATTATGGTTCTAGGAAAATTTGAGAATGCCCATGAACGAGCCATTTTATCATACTGAATAATTAGTTCCTTGTTAAGCTGCCTTAGCTATGCTGGGTGAATAAGTATAAAAGGATCATGGATTGACCAACTTGAAAGATATCCTGTACTTGTTTTTATTTCTCATCAACAATTACAAAAAGTTTAAAGAGTTACATATAAAAGTTTTTTAAATAATCAAAATAATTAATAATGGCTTACATTGACTTAGAGTTAGTAAAGCGTGGTGGTAACAGAGCTATAGAGATAAATCCTCCTACTGGTGCTGATTTCCATATTACAGAACATGGTTCTGCATGGTTGTGGTCTGCATTTTGTGTCTTCATTGTCATTGGTTTGGTTATCATTGGTTTAATGTTTAGAAAACCTGCTAATGAAAGAGTCTTTTATTTCACTTCCATTTTACCAACAATGTTTATGGCTTTGGCTTATTTCACAATGGCTTCAGATTTAGGTTGGGCTCCAATTAGAGCAGAATTCAATCATGTTAAGACTGATACGCAAGATGAATTCCCAGGTTATAGACAAGTTTTCTACGCTAAATATATTGGTTGGTTCTTGTCTTTCCCATTCCATGTCATCAATTTAGGTTTCTTGTCAAGAACTCCTTGGGGTCAAATTGCATTCAACGTTTGTTTCACTGAAATGTATGTTGTCATGTTATTGATTGCTTCATTGGTCTCATCAACTTATAAATGGGGGTTCTATGTTTTAGCTATTGGTGCTTTGATCTTTGTTACAGTCTCTACTTTTGTCACATCAGGTAGATTAGCTGATAAAGTTGGTAAAGATTGTCATGCTTACTTCCATATTGCTGCTGGTATTTTAACTGTCTTATGGTTTATCTATCCAATTTGTTTCGGTGTCTCTGAAGGTGGTAACGATTTACAACCTGATTCAGAAACCATTTTCTACGGTGTTTTAGATGTTGTTGTCTTTGGTTTCTATTCATTAGCCTTCCTTCTTGCTACAAATGATTTCACTTTAGAACGTTTAGGTTTGTTGACTCCAGAATTTGAAGTTATTCCTCATGAAAAGAGTGGTTTATCAGTTGCAGGAAGAGCTTCTGGTGAAACAGCTGTCTCAAGATCAGCTTCTGGTGTAACTTCACCATCTGCCGCCTCACCAAGACCTTGATTAGATTAATATGGGTCCCAATAGTGGGTGATTAATGGATTAATGATAATACCCTTTGTACATTCCTTTTCAAAAAAAATTTAATAATATAGAATAAATTATTTTATGGCTTAACTTAATTAATATAATGAATGATAATACTAATGTTTGAATCAATTGTAAAATCCAGCTCATAAAACCATCATTTCAAAACAGATCACTCATGCAATGAAGCCATGTCGAGAACGACTTATAAAACGCAGTAAAAATATATCAATATAAATCCTAATGATAAGACAAGATGTACATTAGCAGGCACTCAACAGGATGATTAGCTCATCATATTACTGTTAACTTATATTGTCTATATAAATTTGTACTCACAATATCGACTCCTAGCGTAAACTATACGTCTAGTCGCGAACTTGACCGGCTGTTTAAACTTTATATCAATGGATTTTTAAAAGTTTGAGCATTAAAGCACAGGGCACACGAGACAAGCTAGAAACATTGACTCGTTTCTCAGATTGAAATATAGTATCATAAGGATTAGAATCTGAGGACCTTGACTATCCTAGAGAATTTATTACCACGTTAGAGATTCATCCAGTGACCCAACATCAATCCTCTCACGACTGCCATTTTAACGTCATTTTGGCCGCTCTGAAAAACCACCAAATTCGCGTTTTCCTGAGTCCCTTCTACGCACTTCTACGATCATTTTGATACTATTTATGACTTCTAGTTGTAGTTTAATGTTGTTTTATGACCAAAAGTCAAAAGATTGTACACATGAAAATATCAATGGTACGGCCACTCAATTCGCGAAACTATTTTCAAAATTTCAAGGAAAAAAAAGTTTGTTTTGATTAAAATCAACATCTTTTAACAATTCATCAACTTCCAACTTCCAACGTCAACTCGATTTATATGTCTCTACTAATGGCCAAACAAAAGCTGGAGAATTGAATAGGCCTACAGATCTACTTAGCTGGTGATAGTTGCACATATTGAAGGTCTATTGTTGATTTGGTGTTTATTAAGTATGTATGGTGGTTGAAGTATTTGTGTGGGAAAATGGTCAATTCAGCACTTTTTGAGAAAAACCCAGAAATTTTTCCAAGATCCCAAGATCCATGGAAATTTGCCAAATCGATTTTTCGATTTCATTTTGATTTTTTTTTCAAAAATTCCAAAATCGTGGATTTGAGAAGTTTTGGTTTTGTGGTTCTACAATATTTTACTTAACTGAGATGACGTGCCATCAGAGATGTGCTGGTTTGCTAGGTAACTTCAAAGTGGATTGGATTGCCTATAGATTAGAGATCTAATCTTTGTTCACTTTAGGTTGAGAGAGAGAGAGAGAGAGAGAGAGTATGATGGAGATGGCCAAACAAAAGCTGGAGAATTGAATAGGCCTACAGATCTACTTAGCTGGTGATAGTTGCACATATTGAAGGTCTATTGTTGATTTGGTGTTTATTAAGTATGTATGGTGGTTGAAGTATTTGTATGGGAAAATGGTCAATTCAGCACTTTTTGAGGAAAACTCAGAGATTTTTCCAAGATCCCAAGATCCATGGAAATTTGCCAAATCGATTTTTCGATTTCGTTTTGATTTTTTTTTTCAAGAATTCCAAAATCGTGGATTTGAGAAGTTTTGGTTTTGTGGTTCTACAATATTTTACTTAACTGAGATGACGTGCTATCAGAGATGTGCTGGTTTCCTAGGTGACTTCATCCCAAGATCCCAAGATCCATGGAAATTTGCCAAATCGATTTTTCGATTTCATTTTGATTTTTTTTTCCAAAAATCCCAAAATCGTGGATTTGAGAAGTTTTGGTTTTGTGGTTCTACAATATTTTTGTGGTACAAATACATGGCTCATCAAGACTGTCTCGGTTTGATCATTTAATACGTAATTGAATCCTATAGCCGAACCGAAGAGAGTAGTACTTCTAGTGGAGGTGACAGCCCTTCATAGGCTCTAACTATTGTGTACAAGACGTAATTAAGAGCAGATTTCTTTAAAACAGTTGAACCAGGCAACTGCACAAGCTCAGTGCATTTTCGCGGCCCCGCGCGGCCTGGTCACATGACTTAAATTTCAATCGCAGATATCAGAACAATACTGTGACACAAATATGAATAAATTATATATATTTAATCTCCATGTTTCGAAGTTTATAACTAAGTCCGATATTTGTTTAATATTGCGACTTGTTTTTTTTCCTGTGTCAAAATTAGTTTAGAAATTTTAACGACCTTTATGTCTCTAGAATATAAAACAAATATAGGTATAATTTTGTTATGTGGAAATTTTTTTTCAAAACACCCTAATACTACATTTATTCGCTAGAGAATTCAGTTCTAAGTAGACTGAATTTTTTATATTTTATATGATCTAACAAAGTGTGTTGATTAATGTTGCTTGAAAATCGGAATTTTGAGTGGTAGCCGGCGGTTTTTTTTCATTTTCTCATAGTTAACTTCGGTCGCGATCTAACAAAATGTACTTGTGAACTAAAACACGGAATACTGAGCTAAATTTACAAACTGATCATCTTTTGAAATTGCTACCGTTATAATCTTTGGGCATTGGAAATTAAGTAGGTGTTCAGCCACCAAAAACTCACTTGCTTATCATGTTCATGAAATGCTCAATAATTAAAGTTATTTGATAGGTAGTGAGGTTTTCAACTACTAGTCTACAACAGAATATTCAAATTAAAAACCAAATCTTTCGAATATAAACATCTAAAACGCTGTATCTAAGCTGATGATGCACTATCTTCAGCTTCTTTCTCTCTAAGTTTATTTCGTCTACCATCACGCGCACTCAATATCCAGACAATTGTAGTACATACTATACCAAGACCACCTAAACCAGCAGTATAACTGAATCCAATATGGAATTTTGGAGCTTGTGTTTGATCAAACGTTAAGATAGGGACCCATGCACCTGTAACATAAGCCAACATATTAGTACAAACAACAAGGAAATTTCTTTTCATATCATCATAGGCCAACATTTTATTCACCCAAGTGAAAATCAAAGGTTGACCAATACTCAATGGAATACCAATACCGAAGTATGCATACCATTTCAAGCCTTCTGGAATATCCCAAACTGCAAGAACAACACAACTGAATAAGACAGATACAAACATATAATACAACAAATATGGAGTCAAACGACCTTTATAGTAATCATTCACATATGCAACTGTTAACGACAACCCAATACCACCACCAGAAATACCGATAGGATAAATGTTATAATCATAAGAACTTAATTTCAAATCCATCTTCATCCACAATTGGAAAACTTGTGAAGTAATTGGTTGATATGCATTGTTGAAAGCAAGGAACAAGATTGGAAAGACATAAATATGCCATGTGTTGAAAAATGATTTGATTTTCTTCAGTGTGTAAGCTTCTCTTGTATTCAACTGTGCACCAATTCTTCTTCTTCTTTCCAATGCAATTTTCTTATCTGTATCATTGAAATAGAAAGCTGTTGTTGTTGATGGTGTATTTGGATCAACAAATAATGTGTAAAATGCAATTGGGGCAGAAATAATAGCATCAATAACAAACATCCATTGGAATGGCTTCAATCCATGTTGTGCCCATTCAGATGTCAAGATTCGTTGTTGTAATGGACCACTAACTAATCCAGCAGCTGTACCTGCACAACCGAAAAATGCAGCTCTTTTAGACAATTCTTGACGACTATACCAAGAACCAATCAAATATTCTAAACCAGGGAAATATCCAGATTCAGTCAACCCAATAAAGAATCTTAAAGCGTACATCCCACTCAATGTTTTTGGAGTAACCATCAAAACTGTTAAGATAGCCCACAATAATTCTAATGACGCCAAATAATAACGTGCAGAGATTCTATGTAGAATCAAATTTGAAGGAACTTGACCAATGATATAACCAACAGTCCATAACGTTGTTAAATAATTATATTGATTACCATTCATTTCATAATGTTCTTTCATACCATTAACATAAGCAGTACCAAGATTTGACTGATTAAGAGTTTTGATAAAATAACCCAACATTGAAGAACTTAAAAGGAAAAAATCTAGTTTGAATAAAAATGATCTTTCCAATGGATGTTTATCTATTGAATCCCAAAAGAATAAAGACACTTTATACCACCATGTTGATCTTCTTGCCAATTCTTTTTCATCTAAATCAACTGACAAATCAATGTATGGTTCATTAACGTCATGGGTGGCAAAACCATTAACTTTGATAGCATCTGAGCCTGAATCTGAACTGGAATCCAGCTCATGAACTTCTGAGTTTGTAGTTTGTTTGTTAAATCGATCTAAAAGAGCCATGATCTAAACAGGGATTTGTTGATCAAATCAACTACTTCCAAGTATACATCGTAAGTGGCATTTGTTTCCCTTTTATAGCTTGCAGAATTGACAGCAGATTATTAGGAGATCTAATGGCTTTTGCCAGGTGTGGATTGATTTTTATCACAGAATAATCAGTTAATAATGGCGTCAAATTTTGCCAAAGATGTAGCGTAAATGTCTAGCCTATGAGGGCAACTAGGGCAGCACTTTTTCACTTTGCCACAATTTGACACAATTGGGAAAAAACAGCAGCATATATTCAACACCAAGGCCTGAAAAACTGGAGAAACCATGTCATATTTGATGTCTTTATTTTGGAGAGACAATGGGAAGTGCTCAACGCTGGGTACCTGGTTATGCTAAGCTTTTCTATCCTAATCAACTTTTCATCAACGTTGTTTCCTTGGCCAATGAAGTATTTTTAAAACCACAGGCATACACATAATTTTCACTCAGATCATCATGGATCTCTAACACAATTTGAACCACACCTGTTATCAATTTCAATCATGACTCTTGTGGCTTCAAACTTCAAAGTGTACAAAATCTGTGGCTCTCGGATAAAATTTCAATGGTCCAGGATTATGTAATACAAACATGTTAATTCGCGAAATGGTTAAATAAAGTCATAAAACACGAATATTTAGTATTGAGTATATAATTATTTCTTTGGCTCATGATGATGAGATACCACGTCTTCAGTAAGACTACTGGTGGAAATAGCAATAGAAGACACATCTGAGTCTTTAACCTCTTGTGTAATGTTTTTCAATGCAGTTTCTGGATCTTCACCTTTGGCAGAGTTGTATAAAACAATTCCATGCTCGTACGCATATGCTCTTTCATCTCTTTTATAGAACCATAGAGCAATAGCCATGAAAAGCCCCTGTAACGCTGAGAAGCACGCAGCTGCAGTGAAACCCTTGATGAACTTTGGAGCTTCCACAGTTGGATAAAGAATTTTATTTAACCAGACATTTGATTGTGCACAAAAAATGTATGAAATTAACCACTCTATTGATTTTTGATTTGCATCTCTTCTCAAAATGTCATTCATTAATGGATAAAAAACAGAACTTTGAGACCAACTCCAATAGCCAAAACAGAAACCAAACCATTTAGCACCTTCTGGGACATCCTAAAGAGCCAAAACAATATTACCAATCATATTCATCAATTGTGAAAATGAAATCATTAAAAATCTTTGTCTAATGAAGTCTGCACCAAAACAAACAATGAAAATATAGAGAATACCTAAAGCTGGTGGGATTGCAGTCAAGTTATTCATTTTCCCAATAGAATATTTGTCTAATGATTTTAACCATAAAACAAAAGAACCTGAAGAAGCAGAATTACCATTCCATCCACCAATGTTTGCAATTGTGAAAACCCAAAAATGCCATGATGTAAAGATTTTTTTCCAAACTTTTGGATCTAAAAATTCTTTTGTAGTTGGTGTATGTTCATCAGTACCATTGATTCTCATTCTTTTTCTAGCCAATTTGATTTCATCATCTGTTAACCAAATTGAATAACATTTGAAAGGACTTCCAGGGATTGATAATAATGTAACGAATGTAACTCCAAATGAAATTATGCCATCAATTATAAACATCCATCTCCAACCTGAAATCCCATTGACACCATCCAATGCATTATGGATCCCACTTTGTAATAGGCCTGAAGTTAAAGTACCCAAATACAATCCAAAATAGTAAAAACCTGCACGACGATGAATTTCACCATGAGTATAATTTAAAGCGAAATTGGAATGAATAATTGGGAAAAAAGCAGCTTCACCAGCTCCAACAATGAATCTAAATGCTTTCAAAGTTGCCACGTTATGTACACTAGATGTAGCCAAAGTGAAAATTGACCATAAAAACTCTGCACCAAATAACATATAGGTTGGATTAACTCTTGGTAATATATAAATAAGTGGTAATTGGAAAATGATACTAGCAGCACTGAAAAGAACTTGAGTATTAATCAAGTCATTACCTTTCATTCCAATTTCTTCTTTCATTCCTGAAACATAAGCATTGTTAAGATTAGCTTGATTCAAACTAAAAGTCCAAAATCCTAAAAAGGCAGTAATTGTAATTAACAAATCTTGCTTCAAAATTAATTTCTTCTCAGCTTTGGAAGTACCTTTATCATACCATCTCCACCAATCATGTTTGGATTGCTCCTCCTTAGTGAGTCTATATTCAACTTCATTGAAAAAGGCATACCATGGTCTATGAGCTTCATCTCTATATTCTTTAACATGATATGATTGTTTTTCTTCTTCATTCTTCTTTCTAATTGCATATCCAGCATCTATTTCCTCTTGAGTTTCAATGACTATTCTTTCATGAGGAATAAACCATGGTAATTTCTGTGTCCATCCCCATTTACTACTTTCAGTAATTTCTCTAGGTGCACTTTTCTCATCACTTATTGAGCTCATCGTTGTTGATACTTGAACATCTTTTCGAAACCAACCAAGAAGGCGAATAGAGCTAGTTTATATACTTGGGTTGCACCAAGAAGCCATCATTCACCACAGATTATACAGTGCCATATTGCTTCACTCGTATTTGGTACCAAAGGTAAGTGACATGTATACAAATTGTAAAGATTTTTCTTGAAGAATCAAGTACAAAATCACGTCTTCAAGCAAAAGAGACGCCATACATTCGCGAATTCGCGTCGGCTCACTTGTTACAACAATGGATTTGGGATCGGGTCAGATTTTGGGTCTGAATGCAGTAATATCCGTGATAAGAGAAGTAGAGAGCTCTATTAATTAAATAGAAGTAATTAATTTTCGTGTATTCAATATTATGTTCACCACTCATGTCGATAATTCTTTTCAATTACAAGCCACTTATGATCAAATGTTAGAGCTTTCCAGAGCAATCGGCTGAGATGGTCAATAATCGGGTCAGAGCATGGGCAAAAGATCTAGCTGATCAAGTTCTACTACATATGATACTCAGCTTACAAGTTTGATAGGCCACCAGCTATCTGTATATTGATACTTGATGGTCATTGTAAAATCAGCTTGAGCATCTGTTCAAATCTTGACAGAATCAATGTGTCAAGATTCGCGAAAGCGAACAAGCACAAAGTTTAGATCCAATTCAATCTCAGCGGTTAATCCATTTGAAGAGCTAGAGACAAACCAGGCTTAGGTGTAATTTGGTATTGAGGATGGACTCAGAAAAGAATGAAGTGGCTCCTGGTAGTAACAGGGTCCAGCAGCTGATAGCAGGATTGAAAAGTACCACGCTCAAAAATATAAAGCTACTTAGCTCTTATCAAAAAGACTATGAAGGGTTCAAAACCAAATATTTGGAGCTTGTTGAAGATTTCAAGAATGAACTATCTGGAGTTGATGAGAATGGTGGTGAGACTGCTTTCAAAAGAAATGAATACAGAAAGGTGTTGTACTTGAGACGGTTCGATCTTATTGTGAAGCCGATAACTTTACGTCTTAAAGATCCAGATATTTACAATAAAACTAAGGAAGTCTTATGGAAACTCATTGTCCAAACATGCCAAGTTACCAAATACAAACCTGGTCTTGTTCAGTATATGTATGAACTCAATGCTTTCTTTAATTTGGCACCCCCAATTTTCCCAGATAGTAATAGGAAACCACAAATCACTTTGAAATTTGAAGATAATCAATCAATTGGTAACAATGGTGCAATAATGATTGAAAACTTTACAAATGATATATTTGAACATGATTGGCATTGTAAGCTTGCATTTGAAATTTATAACTCTGCCACATTCAAATTACCCAAACCATCTGAATTTTTTTCTTATAATTTTCTAACCCGTTGTCAATATTCTTATCACAAGGAAGAGCTGATCACATTGATTGTGGCAAACATTTTGAAACCAATAAAGACAATTCTATCTAATCAAGGATTCACTTTAGAAATTGAAAATAATGTCAACTTGAGAGATTTACCGGATAATTCAAAATTGGTTGATGTTTCTAGTTTTGAATTTCAATTAAAAGCTGACATATTGTTGAAGTACCATAAACCAATAAGTAAGAGTAACATGGCAGCATTCACAATATTGGTTTGTGAACCAAGTTCATTGAAAGAATACATCAAAGACTTCAAACATGATAAAGGAAGATATACTTTAAAATCAGCAAATTTTAAAAATTTGGTAACCCAAGCATTTTGCCTATCAGTTTTTGTTTTAAATAATTTTGGAATCATTACTGATTATAATTCTTTTTTACTTTTCAAAGTGGATCAAGATCTGAAATTGGAATGTCAAAAATCAAGTATTATGAACAAAAGAGCGAAAAATGGTGGGTTACGTTCTTCTGGATTCCATTGTGAAGTGATTCATATTAAAGATGGGTTATGTATTGCTAAATTGGCTTCATTTATAAGTGATAGTGTGAAAAGTGTAATTGATAACTCTGAAGAATGCTTGATTAGACAATTGAAAGGATTTTGTGTTAAAGTTGATTAATTATCAAACAAATAATGATCTAATTTGAAAATCAATTTATCTTTTTCATTTTCTTCTGTATCTTGTTCTGTCAAGATTGGGAACAATTTTCCAGGTCCATTTTGCACACCACCACCAATTTCTGTTAATGTTTTGGAAAATGGAATTGCTTCTTTCATACCAATAGTGTGGTATAATCTTGAGTCACCAAATTTTGCAAATCTTTCATTACACCATTGTAATTGTTGTTCTCTTGATGGCAATTCCACTAAGCCTGCTAAATATCTTGAAATCAAAATTGATTGATATTCAATACATCTAAAGTTTAATCCATCCAACGGTAAGCCCAAGAATGTAATTTTTGGATCTTTAATTGAAAAAATATGTTGATAAAGATTAGGAACAATCCAACCAGTAGTTATTGATGCATCGTTCAAGAATGGATATGAATTCTGATAACCAGTGCAATATATTAAATTATCAGGATTCTTAACAATGGAGCCATCTTGGAAGATCACATCAAATCCATCTTTATAAACTTTATATTCTTTGATTATTGGTTTAATTTTGATTTTCTCAGTTTCCCATAGAAATGTTCGTTGAGGAGATCGAACAGAACTAATGATTGAATTTGCCCTTTTTTCAATAAATCTAGCAATATCTGAAGCTGAAGGTCTTCCACCAATTATTACAACATTTTTGTTTTCATATTTTAATAAATCTTGTTCAGTATTACCAAATGATTTGGAATGTTCCAACTTTTCAGGGAACCTTGAGTAAATTTCATCAAGCCCTGGTACATCTGGAATATAAGGAACGTGATAAGCACCCGTTGCAACAATATAAGTGTCAAATTCTTTAATACTCCAAGTAACTGTACCATCACTATTCTTTTTTTGTAAATATAATTGATATTTCCCATCATTAGGAACAATTTTTTCAACACTAGTGTTTAAAACAATATTATTTGGATGTCTATTAAAATAATCTTCAAGATATTGTTGAACATAAATTCCTTTAGTAAAATTATCAAAACCTGGTTTATCCAACTTTGGCCATTTTTTAGCATCAGAGAATGTCATGACACATTCAGTTGTCTTTGTTCTCATCCCTCTATATGATGGGGTGAATGAATGAATTGGGTTGGTTGACTCATCATTATCAGGTATGGTGATTTCTTGACCTTTTCGTAATCCTAAAGGTGGTTCAATACTTGGATCTAATTCACTTGTCTTGGAACCAGGTCTAATATCAAGTTTTGTCTTGTGTTCATCCACGACCCAGATCCCACCAAGTTTATTTTTTTTCTCAAAGACGACTATTTCATCAAATGATTGTTGTTTGATTAAGGAATCAAGGATCACTGCACCTGAAGCACCACCTCCAATTATGGCTATTGATTTGATGGAGCCTTTGGGTATACTGACTTTGTCAATTGTCATTTTGGTGATTGGCTCTAGTGTCTTTAGCTCATTGAACCTTTCAAAATCATTTTGAAGGTATCAAAGATCAGATTTCTATTGTGGTTCCCTTATCTTTTTTTGTATAAAGGTGATGAATTTTTTGATCCACAGTTTTGAGATTTCCACAGAACGAATTCGCGAAGCCTTCAAAGGAATTAAAACTCAGTTGAGGATCTTAAGCGTTAGCACTAATATGCCACAATCTAATCATGGAGGCAAGCTAGGGGTTTTTGTTATTGTTAATGGTGGTGTGTTATTATGGGCTGAAAACAATGGCTTTTGAGGTGGGAAAGTAGGGGGTGTATAAATACAAGGAGTTTTGGTGGTACTTTGTTGATGAATTGGTTCTAATGGGTTAAAGAATATGACTGTTGATTACGCTGCTCCTCAAAAGACTTACTCAAACGGTAAGATCTCACTCGATAAAGTCGAGCTACCAGATGCTCATATTATCCATGGTAGAGAATTCCCTGTTGCTTATTCCTTGAATCTTCATGGGTTAGATTATGATACTGATGAAGTTGAATCATTTTTAGCTAAACTTGCTAAAGATGGTGTATTCACTCAATTGATTGAAAATAATGGTACTTTTGTCTTGAGAGATTCGATTCCAAATTCTGATGATTCTAAATCTCAACAGGTTGCATCAATAATTAAAACGATTGAATCAAATAGAGGACAGGTCCCATTTGAACAAAATGGTACATTAACTTTAAGAGATAAAAAAGGGTTCAATTTATATACGGCAAATAAATCTCCACCAGAGTTTAGATTGCATCAACATAATGAATATTCAAGATTTAAAAAATTTCCAAATTCTTTGATTTTCACAATTTTAGAGTATACTGCCACAGGTGGTGAAACTCCATTAGTTCATGGTGGTGAATTATATCAGAAAATTTTAAAAGAATTACCTGTTTTTTTGACAAAACTTTCAAAAGTTGGTTTAAAATTTGAGGATGAAGTTTGGTATAAAGAAGCTGGTGAAGATAAAAAAGTTGTTTGGAATCATGAAGTTACATTTGGTAGATATATCAAACCTGATGATGATTATGAAACTCAAAAGAGGAAAGCTTTGAAACTTGCTAAAGAGTATGTTTCTGAAGACTCTAAGTTTGTTGGTGATCAGGATGATTTAATCATTTCTTCAACTACTTATCCAGTAAAGAAATTCAAAAGTGAACCAGTTTTGTTTAGTTCAATTCCTGCATTTGCGGATAAATATACCATTGATGAACCAAAGATTAAATTTGGTGATGGTTCATTGTTTGATAAGGATGAACTTAACAAGTTTAAATCACTCACAGTTGAATCAGAATATAAACATAATTGGAAAAGTGGTGATATTGTCTTTGTTCATAATTATCAGGTATCCCATGGGAAATTACCATACAAGGATGGAAAAAGATCAACACTTGTTGCGATGTGGGACGCAAAAGACGAAGAGAGAAAGAAACAGTTTGCAACTTTCGAGTTGAGCTCAGTTGATGCTGAATTGGAAAAGCTTTCGTTAGCTTAGAGTAATGCGTATACACATTTATAATTGAAATCAAAGGTCTAGTCCCTCATGTTCTTTCGCGATTCCAAGATGTACTTCTCTCTAATCAAGCTACCTGGATGCGCAACCGTGTTTGATTCCAAGTTGTGTTCAATCTTACCAAACCAAATGGATCCTTCAATAGTAAGGCTAGTTTTGGGATATGGAAAGTAAATAGCAAAAGCTAAAGATTTCTGAAGTGATTTCCCTGGTGTTGGCAAGAGAGTCTAGTCCAAGCACCCAGGGTCTCTGTTAGACCAGGGGCAGGCCTAGATTTCAAAACGACGTGAAAATTCCACCGTGTCGAACATAAATTCTTTTCATATTTTGAGGAACCTACTATGCCAGACCATTGGTAGCTTATGATTACAGCTATGGATTGACGTTTGGAGATGCAGGCATACTTCCACGCAAATCTATACAATGAGTGCTTTAATTAGCGGTTGGTTGTCACAGCAGGCATTACGATAGTGTGTTTTTGTCAAAGTCCCTTGGTGTTTACTGTTGAATTTGAAAATCCAATTACAGCGTTTTGGACTTCTAGGAATTTCAATACGTTTTAATGGTTATGGGCTCTGGAGTCTGAAGTGGTACTCTTTGGATTGTCGCATAACCCAGGAGCCATGTTCCGGTATCCAGAGTTTTAAGATATTGATCTTTTCATTTTGGCTGTATAATAGTACTAGGCTTAATGATAAATGATTGATATTAGTCTTTTTACATGAATAGCGTAGCATCAATCGATGGAATTCCATTTGAATGAATATACTTTAGAAGCATTAAAAATTTGCTGTGCTGATATTGGCATTTCCACTGATGCTAAGAAGCAGGAAATCGTCAAGAGATTAGCTGATGCTAGAATTGCTTTGCTTAAGAAACAATTGCATGAAGAAGAATCTGAACAAGGTAGCGAAAGCATGTACCAATCTGCTGATGAAGATGACAAACTTGTTTCAAAAGAAGAATTCAAAACTTTAGAATCTGCATTTTATGAACAAAGTGAAGATCTTCAAAAGTTGTTGCTTCTGTTGAATTAGTTGATGAAATTATTGCAGACTATAAAGAATGGACAAAAATTTGATTTAGATGCTTTAAATAAGGAACAAAACAAAATCCAAAAGGAAATTGGTCTTAAATTTAAAGCTAAAGAAGATGCTTCAGAATTAGTTAAAAAGAAGGATGAAATTGTTGAACAAAAAAAAACAATTGACTCAAAAGGAGCAAGATGCTGATAAACAATTGAAATTCAAAGTTAACCAAATTGGTAACATTGCTCATGAATCAGTTGTCATCTCAAATGATGAAGATAACAATGAATTAGTTAGAACTTGGAAACCAGAAGGTTCAGCTGATATTGGTAAAGTTGCAACTGCAAGAAGCCAAATTATCCCATCATGAAGTTTTATCACGTTTAGATGGTTATGATCCAGAACGTGGTGTTCGTATTGTTGGTCACCGTGGTTATTTCTTAAGAAATTATGGTGTTTTCTTAAATCAAGCCTTGATTAACCATGGTTTATCATTCTTAGCTGAAAATGAATATACTCCATTACAAGCTCCAGTTATGATGAACAAAGATGTTATGGCTAAAACCGCTCAATTATCACAATTCGATCAAGAGTTATATAAAGTTATTGATGGTGAAGATGAAAAATATTTGATTGCCACTTTAGAACAACCAATTTCAGCTTATCATGCTGGTGAATGGTTTGAAAGCCCTGCTGAACAATTACCAGTTCGTTACGCTGGATATTCTTCAATATGCTTTTGAAAAAATTGAACAATTTGTTTTAACTGAACCAGAAAAATCATGGACTGAATTTGATTGTATGATTGGTTTATCTGAAGAATTTTATAAATTCTTAAGGTTACCTTACAGAGTTGTTGGTATTGTTTCTGGTGAATTAAACAATGCTGCTGCTAAAAAATATGATTTAGAAGCTTGGTTCCCCTTCCAACAAGAATATAAAGAACTTGTTCCGTGTTCAAACTGTACTGATTACCAATCAAGAAACTTGGAAATCAGATCAGGCATCAAGAAAATGAATGTCGATAGAGAAAAGAAATACGTCCATTGTTTAAACTCAACTTTATGTGCTACTGAAGGTGCCTTATGTTGTATTTTAGAAAACTACCAAACTGAAGATGGTTTAGTTATTCCAGAAGTTTTAAGAAAATACATTCCAGGTGAACCTGAATTTATTCCATTCTTGAAAGAATTACCAAAGAACTCAACTTCCCAGAAGAAGAAATGAAGTGTATCAAGCTAGCTGAATAAACGTGAATGTATATATGATATAAAATGTGCGAAATGGCTCTTTATACAAGGCTTCATAAAAATTTTGTAATTATTGATTTTTACAGTTTCTTGTAACCTTTGTTTTTGACAGATCAACTTTAAGAATGCCTTTTCAATACAATACTTTAACAAGCATATTATTAATTAACAAGTATATTACTAATTAACAAGTATATTATTAATTAGCTTCGGAGTTCAAGGTATTATTAATTGTCATTTAATTATTAATACAAAAAAGGTGGTGTCATTGATTCAAATATGATTAAAAAATTTGATATATAAAAGGACCAATTATATTCACTGGAATTTCAGTAGGTCTTGTGTTCACCATTTGATCAATATATATGCTATTCAAATCAGCCTTAGCGTCAAGTACGTCTAAGATCATGTCTACTCAAATTCCTAAAATCCAAAAAGCCATTAGAATCCATGAAGCTGGTGGGTTAGAAGTTTTGCACTATGAAGATGTTGTTGTCCCATCTATCAACGAAGATGAAGTGTTGATTAAGAACAAATATGCAGGTGTCAATTTTCTCGATACTTACATTAGAACTGGGCTATATGATGCTCCTAAACCATGTATTCTTGGGAGGGAAGCCTCTGGTGTTATTGTTGCTAAGGGGAAACATGTTCAAGGCTTCGAGATTGGTGACAATGTTGCATATGCTTCAGAAGGAACTTTTGCTCAATACACTAAATTCAACCCATCGATAAGAATTTTCAAGTTACCAAAAGATGCTTCTGAAGAGAAATTACAATTATATGGTGGGTTGTTCATTCAAGGGTTTACTGGGTTAACTTTCACCACTGAAGCTTATAATGTCCAGAAAGGTGATTATATATTGGTTCATGCTGCTGCAGGAGGAACGGGCTCAATACTTACACAAGTGATCAATGCCCGCGGTGCCCATGTTATTGCTACAGCTTCCACACAAGAAAAGCTACAAATTGCAAAAGAGAAGGGTGCAGAATTCTTGATCAACTCTAAAACTGAAAATATCAGCAAAAGAGTTATGGAAATTACTAAAGGGAAAGGGGTTCAAGCAAGTTTTGATGGCGTTGGGAAAGCCACTTTCCAAGCTTCAATTGACTCATTAGCTAGAAAAGGGACCTTGGTTACGTTTGGTAATGCTTCTGGCCCTGTTCCTCCAGTACATTTGGGTATTATGCTTCCAAAGAACTTAAAATTATCAAGACCAGCTTGTTTCAACTATCTTGTTGAAAAAGAGGAGTGGGAATATTATTCAGAAAAACTCTTTAAATTGATTGAAGCCGGTGATCTAAAGCTTGATATTTCTAAAGTTTACCCTTTAAGTGAATACAAGCAAGCAACTGAAGATTTGGAAGGTAGAAAGACTACTGGTAAGTTGATCTTAAAGATTCCTCAATAATCAGAATGATGCCAATTCTGGGGTGACCACGCTGTTTATTTTTTACCATTGCACCATGATTTAAATATCTTGAATTTCAATACAATATTTATGACTATACATTGCTTCTACTATAGAATGGAAGAGAAATTGTAGCTTCATTAACTTATATCCCATTACATTGGACTCACCTTACACAGCTTCAAAAAATCACCAGAAAACACACACACACACCGCTTCAACCCTCCAAAAAAAGGAATTATATATAAATCAACGAACTATGATACAAATCCAACAAGAACTACTATTTACTATTTAGTTCTTTATACTTTTATATACACCAATCGAAGATTAAATATTACAATTTATAATTGAAATGTAATTGGCTCAAAGGTCTAGTCCCTCATGTTCTTTCGCGATTTTCCCACTTTCTAAACACAGCATTTTCGCAAAAAAAGCACCGAAGACGTTCAAATTCTTTCCATTCATGACCGGTAGATTATAATCGTCCAGAGCCTTGTGCGCCCTTTTTGTATACTTCAAGTCTAGCTGCGGCTATGTCGTTTTGATAACGTCTAGTGCTTATTGGGAATAAGTGGGTATGGTGTGAACTTTCATCCCTTACAGCTAAAATTGTCATTTTCCATTTTTCATGATTTCAATGTTATGGGCTCTGGAGTCTGAAGTGGTACTCTTTGGATTGTCGCATAATCCAGGAGCCATGTTTCGGTATCCAGAGCACTACAGATATTGATCTTTTCATTTTGGCTGTATAATAGTACTAGGCTTAATGATAAATGATTGATATTAGTCTTTTTCAGTTAATTGTGTAGCATTAATCACAGTCTTTTGATTGTTACCGGCTCACAGATTTTCATCTTTGTTCAACCGAAGCCACAATTTGAAATCATCATTAGTCCAAGATCACAATAAAAAAACCAGTACTTCTCCATGAAAATGCTTCCAATATTAATGTTCTTCATCAAATATATCTTGCAATGACAGTCCCACAACTTATAGAAAATGGGGTTAAAGTCCCTAGAAAAGTTAAATCAGTGGCAGTAATTGGTGCTGGTCCAGCTGGTGCAATTTCATTGGATGCCCTGCTGAAGGAAAATTCATTTGATAAAGTTAAAGTATTTGAAAGAAATTCAAAAATTGGTGGTGTTTGGTCAATTGAAAAAGATCCTGTAAAGATAGATATAGCACCAGGTACTACAATTCATGATTTAGATCCTGTATTGGGAGATATTCCAAACTTTGACGATGATATTGGAAAAATCGTGAAAACACCAAGATCAAATCAATATAGATTTGTGGAAAGTGCTGGATATGCTGGACTTCGAACAAATGTGCCTGAACAATTAATGTGCTTTTCAGATGAAAAAGATTGGGGTGTTGATATTAAGCAACGTATTGATCAACATTATGTGAAAGTTGACGCTGTTAGAGATTATGTTGAACGTTATTTCAATCGTCATCCAAGAGATCATATTGTTTTTAAAACTAGTCTTGAAAATGTTTCCAAAGATTATTCTAAACCTGATTCAAAATTTGTCCTAACTTTAAGAAGGGAAACTGATGAAAAAGATTCTGATGGTAACCTAATTGATGAATGGTTTCAAGAAGAATTTGATGCTTTAGTTATAGCAACTGGTCATTACCATGTACCTGTCATTCCAAAAGTGAAAGGGTTGGATTTAATTCATGGAAAATACCCTGAAAAGATTGTCCACTCAAAGTATTTCAAACCGAATGTTGATACATATGACGACGAAGTTGTTATTGTTGTTGGTGGTAGAATATCAGGAATGGATATAGTTACAGCTCTATCGAAAACGAGTAAAACTGTCTACCATTCAAAGAAAACAATTCCTGAAGTGAAGCAGAAAAATCAAGGTTTTGAAAACATTATTGAAAAACCAATAATTAAAGAGATAAAACTTGATGATGAAGGGAAAATTTTGGTTTACTTTGGTGATGGTTCCATTGTGGAAAACCCAGATAGGTTTATATATGCTACTGGTTATCATTTATCTTTCCCATTTATGAATAATTCTTATCCAAATTTTACAAATGGTACCATCTTACCTGATTTCTTTGAACATACAATCTATAGTAAAGATCCATTAATATCAATTGTGGGTATTCCAATTCAAGCCATCACTTTTAGAGTATTTGAATTCCAAGCTATATGGGTTGCAAGATTTTTGGCTGGTAAAATTCAATTACCATCACTTGAAGAACAAAATAGATGGATATTAGTAAGGTATCAAATTTTCAAAAACACACCAGCTTATCATTCATTTCAAGATGAAAAATTTGAATGGCCAAATTATATAACTAAAATAGCTGGTGGTGTGGAACCTTTAAATGGGGCTGGTAAGAAATTCCCCATATATACTCAAAATGATAAAGATGTTCATGCTGAAGTTATTAAAAAATATGCTGAAGAACATCATTTTTTCCTAGATCCTACAAAGCAATATTTTTGATTAAATATACAGTTTATTTCTTATGAAAACAAGTAAACTTTTCCTGATGCACCACCACCAACTAACCAATTCTCTGTTTGATGGAAATTACAAACAGCAGGAACAACAGTCATTAATGGATCTGATAAATGTGCCAATTGAACCCCATTTCTATCATATACATCATAATATTTGTTCATATTCGCAATGACGAATTTTTCAGTCTTGTCAACTGGGAATTTATGCCATTTTGCCTTTAAAATTGAAACCCATCTACCAGTTTGACAATTATGTTTAATCTTGTGATTTGGTGTTAAATCTTCATTTGTATCCTTGGACCAATTTGAAGTGTCTAAATTGAAGATATTTACAGTATCATCATACCCATTACAAACCAAATCATTTGAATGATTCCAATCCACTGTTGACACTGATAATCTTGAATCATAAGTTCCAAAACTATGTAACGTTTGAAGTTCATCATCCCATTCATTCCAATCACAATCAACAATATTTCTCAAATCCCAAATTTTTAAAGTTCTATCTAATGAAGCTGTAGCTAATTGATCTGGATCATTTGGATTGATTGTAAAACCACCAATTTTCTTATTTGATAATCTTAGGATTTTTCTTTTACTATGATCATTTGATCTTAAATCTAAACGACCAAATTCACCTTGTAAAGTTGTATAATAAATTTCATGTTGATTATTAAAATTTATATCTGAAATCCCTCCATCAAAATCATTGATGAAAAATTGTGTTGATTTTAAAGTGGAAAGATCAATACTTCTAATTGAACCATCATAACTTGCTGTATAAACTTTATTTGGTTCATTAATGTTGAATTCATATTTACATATTGATTTGCCATGAAGTTTAAAAGAAGTTATATCAACTTCTTCAGTGTTTTCGGAATTCCAAATACCACAATTACCATTAGTATCACCACCAATAATTAATTTTTTATCAATTGAGGGATGGAATGCAATATATGTCATTCTTTCTTTTGTTAATTTGATTTCATTTGGTTTGAAGTGTGGATAGATGGTTTTAGATTGGAATTCTTCTCTTAGATTCTTAACATCTTTTGATGAATTATCTTTAGCCATGATAGTTTCATAATAATCACCAATACTAAAATTACCATTATTATTCAAAAAAGATTGGAATTTGGTTAATAATTTATCATTCCCATCTTCAGTTTTAACTTCATCATCATCATCTTTTATCAAATCTAATAAACTCAGGTCACCATTAACTCTTATTGTTTTCAGTTTTTCCAATTCTTCCTTCTCTTTACGTCTTTTCTCCTCTTCAAGTTCAAATTCACGAGACTTATCAGAACCATCATCTAATGAAACACCAGCAAGTCTTCTTGATCTTCTAGTTGGTAGAGGAATTGATTGTTTATCTCTGGGCTTTTTAGGTTTGGGACTTGAAGTTTTCCTTCTTTTCAAATCATGTTGCTCTTCTTTTTTAATATCTTGATAAATTTCATGAGATATAGAATTTAAATTTAAAGAGCTTAGTAATTTCTTGTTTCTCTCTATATTTTCTAATCTTTGTTTCTCAAATTCCGATAGTCCCATGATGACAATAAATGAGCACTTTCCAATAGTTTTTGACTCAATGATGCTCGTATTCTAGTTAATACGCGTCCTTCTCGAAAAATTTCAAAATCGTGTACGTTTATCGACACGCGCAAATTTGACAGACGATCTAAAAAAAAATTTCAAATAAAAAAAGATTCAAACCGTCTCCAGATTAAACGTCAATAAATTTCACACAATTTTACACAATGTCCAATATCGTAAAAGTGTTTAATCCACCAGAATCTAGAGATTTGGAACCAAAAGAATATGAGAATTGTCTTCCATGTCAAATAATGGCCACAGTTACTGCTATAGGTGCTGGTATTTGGTTTACAAGTGGACAATTATTTGATGATTCAAAATTATCTAAAACTGAAAATTTGAAAAAAAATCCAATTTGGTGGAGATATTTCATTAGAGGATCAGGTTATGGATTGATTGGATATGGTGTTTTCAGAGGAACTGAAGGTTGGTTGTGGAATGATAAACCTGTTAATGACGAGAAACGTATATAGAGGTTACGATAATGAATGAATTAATGATGATTTGAAATGATGCATTAATGTAATTATATATAATTATGAAAGAATGTAAAAAGAATTGAAAAAAAAAGAACAGAAACAAGAGTTTATTATTGTCTAAAAATTAATGTAAATTATTACTTCTTTGGTTTCTTTAACTTCTTTGCTAAATGTCTCAACAATTGTTTTGAATCTTCAGCTTCATATTTAGTGATGAATGATTTTGGCATGTTTAATAATTCTAATGGAGTTGGACGTTCATTTTGCTTTTTCAAACATAAATCAACAAAATCACACAACTCTTTACTATATTTGGATCTTGGTAATGAAGGTGGTTCTTCATTAACAATTCTTTGTAAAAGATCCAATATACCATTTGGTGTATCTTTTTTACCAAATGGGAATTCACCAGTTGATAATTCTATAAGCATTAAGCCTAAAGACCAAACATCACCTTTAATGGAATAAACATCACCTTGAATTCTTTCAGGTGACATATAAGTTGAAGTACCAACAAAAGTATCTGCAATTGAATTGTTATTTAATTCTCTACTAACACCAAAATCACAAATTTTAACTTCACCTTTTGAATTTAGCAAGACATTTGATGGTTTTATATCTCTATGAATGATTTTATGCTTTGCATATAAATAATTTAAACCTTGCAATATGGCAAAAGTTATTTTACTTGAATAAATTTCTTTTAAAAATCCCAATTTCTTTAGGATATGATCTAATGAACGACAATCCATATACTCCATGCATATTAAAACACCATTACTTCTAATTCCTGGAACTTCATTTGATTCCTTGGGTATTATATTTAATTTATTTTCATCTTTTTCTTTCGTGGCTGAAGAAGGTTCTAAATCTTCACCAGATCCACCGTTAGAACCTGCACTATCAATGAAAATTGCGCCATAAAACTCTATAATATATGGATTTTTAACATCATTAAGAATCTTTAATTCTCTTAAAATTTGATTTTGAACTTTAAAATTTTTTTCAAACAAGATTTGTTTCTTTGCCATTGTTTTATTTGTAGGTATATGTAAAGATTTTGTAACAGTACCACTTTGACCTTCACCAAGAGTTTTCAAAGTTAATAAATCTGATTGTTTTAAATTATATTGATTATTGATCGTTATTGTTAATTTTTCAAAATTTTCCAATAGTTCAAGATCTTCATTTTTACTAGATGTGGTGGATTTCGGTGTTGGTATACTTAGAGTTTGATTATTTGGTGAAGTTAATGATAATGGAGTTGAACTTTGAGCATTATTGTTATTATCATCAGATAATGTTAATTTCTTGAGGTTTCTTCTTTTCAAAGTCTTTGGTTGAAACATGGTGTTTGAAGTGGGTGTTGTGGCATTTGTAGGAGTAGATGGGTTTGAGTTTGAAGTTGATCTTGGGAATTGAAGAGGCTTGATGGGTTGCAAGTTTTGGTGTTGATGATTTGAGGTTTCATCAAGGTCTTGATTCTGGTCCAATACGATTGGAGGCAGAGGCTTGTTTCTGCTGACGTTGATGCTGAGCGTGGAGCTCTTTCTGTGGGACATGGAGCTCATTCCAGCTGAGCACGGTTTTCTATGGAATTTGGTGAAGTTTGTTGATGTTGATGTTGATTAAAATTCCTGTGTTTCAATTTTAAAACGATCAAATTCTCAAAAAAAGCGCCAAAAGTGAATTTTAAAAATAGAAAAGTGCTGTTTTGGGAAATGCGAAAGTGACATGTGTGTCAAATGGCGGAAATGAAGCGCAAATCGCTTAAAAGTGTAATAGTGGCTGATATAATCACTAAAATCCACTTTCACTTCCCGATTAGGAAGTCAACAATTCGAAAAAAACTTCAACGAAAAAAAAACCAAAAAAAAAAGGACAAATCGAAACAATTTGCCAACGTCAACGAAAAGATTCAAAAAACTATCAAAAACTATTTCAATCTCAAAGATATAAAGTGCTGTTATTTCTACTCAATTGGTTCATCAATTCCATTACATCAACAGAAGATAAAGAATACAAAAAAATACTGGTTACAAAATACTGAATCGTACTGGGAATATACACAAAGATTTATACAATACAATATATAATTCAACATGTCAAGTGATTGGAAACAAGAGTTAAACATTCCAGAAAGAGACACAAGACCTCAAACAGAAGATGTCACAAAGACTAAAGGTAACTCCTTTGAAGATTTCTATCTAAGTAGGAAGTTATTGATGGGTATTTTTGAAGCAGGTTTTGAAAAACCAAGTCCAATTCAAGAAGAAAGTATTCCAGTTGCATTAGCTGGTAGAGATATTTTAGCAAGAGCCAAGAATGGTACTGGTAAAACTGCATCTTTTATTATTCCAACTTTAGAAAAAATTAAACCAAAAATTGACAAGATTCAAGCTTTAATTCTTTTACCAACAAGAGAATTAGCTTTACAAACTTCACAAGTTGTGAGAACTTTGGGGAAACATTTAGACGTTCAATGTATGGTTTCCACTGGTGGTACTTCATTAAGAGATGATATTGTTAGATTGAATGATCCTGTTAATGTTCTTGTTGGTACTCCAGGTCGTGTTTTAGATTTAGCTGCAAGACAAGTTGCTGATTTATCAAGTTGTTCATTATTTGTTATGGATGAAGCTGATAAAATGCTTTCACCAGAATTTAAAAGAATTATTGAACAAATTTTATCATTTTTACCAGAAAAACGTCAATCTTTATTATTTTCTGCAACTTTCCCATTAACTATTCAAGAATTTATTGCAAGAAATTTGAAAAATCCATATGAAATCAATTTAATGGATGAGTTAACCCTTAGAGGTATTACAAATTATTATGCTTATTTAGAAGAACAACAAAAATTACATTGTTTGCATACATTATTTTCAAAATTACAAATCAATCAATCCATTATTTTTTGTAATTCAGCTAAAAGAGTTGAATTATTGGCTAAAAAAATTACAGAATTAGGTTATTCATGTTATTATTCTCATGCTAGAATGCCTCAAGATGCAAGAAATAAAGTTTTCCATGAATTTAGACAAGGGAAAGTTCGTAATTTAGTTTGTTCAGATCTTTTAACAAGAGGTATTGATATTCAAGCTGTTAATGTTGTTATTAATTTTGATTTCCCTAAAAATGCTGAAACTTATTTACATAGAATTGGTAGATCTGGTAGATTTGGTCATTTAGGTTTAGCTATTGATTTTATTACATGGAATGATCGTGCAAATTTATTTAAAGTTGAAAAAGAATTGGGTATTGAAATTCCAAAGATTCCAAATAATATTGATGAAAGTTTATATGTTGCTAAAAGTAACAAAAATGTTCCAAAACCTTTCCCAATTCAAAATTTACCAAATGCTAATACTAATGGGTTCCATTATAAAGGTCAACCTGAATTAAATTCTCAACCTTCATCATCATCAATTCCAGCACCATTACCATTACCACAACAAGATGTTCCATCTATTGGTGCAACTCCACCACAAGCAGCTGTTCAACAACAACAACAAGCTCCATCTTCAAGTGGTTCACCAGCTCCTCAACAAGCATATCCTTATCCTCCTCAACAAGCTAATGGGTTCACACCTCAAGGTTATGGATACCCACCTCAAGGATACCCACCACAAGGTTTCCCACAAGGTTATCCTCCACAAGGGTTCCCACAAGGTTATATTCCTCAACAATTTCAACAACCTCCTCAATCTCAACAACAACAATTTCCTCAACAACCACAACCAACACAACAATAAACATGGTCACTTTGAAAGTGACTTGCCCATCTCATCTTAATGTCAAGTTATGACTTTGATTTTTCTGTTTTGATTTTTGATTATTATATGTGTGTCTTATTATTTTGCGTTGTCGTTTCATTTTTTTACTCACCAAGTGTTGTCATTATATTGTTTTCATTACATTTTTTTATACATTACTTTTCATATATTGATACTGTCCTTTGATGGTGTTGATTTTATGACTAGTTTATCTTTTTATTTGAACCAAAAAAACTTCCTCAAAAAAACTATTACAAATTACTTTTATGTGCCTTTTTCAAACTATTTTGATTGTCTTAGTATAAATGTTGATCCATAATCCAATGGATTGAAATGTTTGAAAAGAAGTCAATTAGTACAAATTGCACCTTTTTTTTATCTTTATTATCTTGCTTTTTTCTATGAATGAGGAATAGTCACTGATTACAGAGTCCATCAGACCAGATTGGATATCTCATCATCAAACTTTTCTTCTTTTTCTTATACTTTGGCGTTGTTTGATTTTAATCTATACAATATCTATTTTTTCACCAAATTAATTTATTCATGTCTTTGGTGACTGGTTTTTTCCTTTTTTTTAACCAGTCATCACTTTTTTCTTTTTTTTTTGGATATATCCTCTCTTCAAGACTATTATCATCAAGATCTTTACAACTACAAATTAATTCAAATGGATTGAGGTTTAAATTAATCAAATGTAGAGCTTTCACTTAATAATAATTCGCGAATCCAATCTGCGTCGCTGTCAAATCTGAGTCAAAAAAAATTTTGATGAAATTTTGGCAGACATAAAATTGATTAAAAGCGAAGAGATTAAAAAAATTTACAACGTTTCTGTTAATTTAATCACTCTTGACCATATTAAACTCATCCACAATCATGTCCCTCAATATCCTAGTCGTTGGTAACGGTGGTCGTGAACATGCCCTAGTCTGGAAATTGTCCCAATCCAAATTGGTTAATCATATATACGTTGCACCAGGTAATGGTGGGACAGATTTATTTGAAAATGTTACAAATATCCCAATAGGTTCATCTAAAAAGGATTTTCCAGCTCTAGTGGAATTTGCCCAAAAGAATGACATTGGGTTAGTCGTTCCAGGCCCTGAACAACCTTTAGTTGATGGTATCACCACTGTTTTCAACAAAATTGGTGTACCAGTTTTCGGCCCATCAGAGAAAGCTGCAGTTTTAGAAGGTTCAAAAACTTTCTCAAAAGATTTTATGGCTAAACATAATATTCCAACTGCTGAATACAAAAATTTTAAAGAATTTGATGCTGCAAAAGCTTATATTCAAAGTATTTCTCATAATGTTGTTATCAAAGCTACAGGTTTAGCTGCAGGTAAAGGTGTGCTAATTCCTGAAACTAAAGAAGAAGCAATCGAAGCCTTGAAGAAAGTTATCGTGGATAAAGAATTTGGTGATGCTGGTAATGAAGTTGTTGTGGAGGAATTTTTAGAAGGTGATGAAATTTCCATCCTAACAATTTCTGATGGTTATTCTTGGTTCAATTTACCTCCTGCTCAAGATCATAAACGTATTGGTAATGGTGATTCAGGTTTAAACACTGGTGGTATGGGTGCTTATGCTCCAGCTCCTGTTGCTACTCCACAATTACAAAAAGAAATTGATGAATTAATTATTAAACCATCAATTGAGGGTTTTAGAAAAGATGGATTCCCTTTCAAAGGTGTCTTATTTACTGGTATTATAATCACAGCTACTGGTCCAAAAGTTTTAGAATATAATGTTAGATTTGGTGATCCAGAAACTCAAACAGTTTTACCATTATTAACAGAAGATACTGATTTAGCTGAAGTGTTTTTAGCTGCTGCAGAAGGTAGATTAGATTCAGTTAAAATTGAAACTAAAAAAGATCAATTCGCCACAACTGTTGTTATTGCTGCAGGTGGTTATCCAGAATCTTATAACAAAGGTGATGAAATCACAATTGAACAACATCCAGATTCATTAGTTTTCCATGCTGGTACTATTAAACAGGACGGTAAAATTCTAACAAATGGTGGTAGAGTTATTGCATCAACTTCATTTGCATCAACTTTACAAGATGCTGTTAAAAAGGCATATGAAGGTGTTGAAAGAATCCAATTTAAAGATAAATATAATAGAACAGATATTGCTCATAGAGCATTTAGAGATGCTGAAGCTAATAAAAATGGTATTACATATGCTGCAGCAGGTGTTTCTGTTGATAATGGTAATTTATTAGTGGAAAATATCAAGGCAAAAGTTAAATCTACAAGAAGACCAGGTGCTGATTCAGATATTGGTGGATTTGGTGGTGTTTTCGATTTAAAAGCTGCAGGTTATAAAAACACAGATGATACTTTATTAGTTGCTGCAACTGATGGTGTTGGTACTAAATTAAGAATTGCACAAATTTTAAACATTCATGATACTGTTGGTATTGATTTAGTTGCTATGAATGTTAATGATTTAGTTGTTCAAGGTGCTGAACCTTTAATCTTTTTAGATTATTTCGCCACAGGTAAATTAGATATCCAAATTGCTTCAGATTTTGTTAAAGGTGTTGCAGATGGTTGTATCCAAGCTGGATGTGCATTAGTTGGTGGTGAAACTAGTGAAATGCCTGGTATGTACGAACCGGGTCATTATGATACAAATGGTACTGCAGTTGGTGCAGTTAATAAAGATAAAATTTTACCAAAAATTAATGAAATGGCCAAAGGAAATGTCTTGTTAGGTTTAAAATCTGATGGTGTTCATTCAAATGGATTTTCATTAGTTCGTAAAATCATTGAAACTTATGGTTATTCTTATACAGATGTTGCCCCATGGAAACCTGAAAGTACAATTGGTAAAGAAGTTTTAATTCCAACAAGAATTTATGTTAAACAATTATTAAAACCAATTCAACAAGATTTGATTTTAGGTCTTGCCCATATTACAGGTGGTGGGTTAGTGGAAAATATTCCAAGAGCTTTACCTAAACATTTAAGTGCAAAAGTTGATTTGAAAACTTTTGAAATTCCAGAAATTTTCAAATGGTTTGGTAAAACTGCAAATGTTCCAATTAAAGATTTATTGAAAACTTTTAATTTAGGTATTGGTATGGTTGCAATTGTTGAAAAAGAAATTGTTGAAAAAGTTTCCACTTTATTAAAACAAGCTGGTGAAGTTGTTTATGAAATTGGTGAATTAGTTGAAAGAGGTGATGATGCAGGTACCATTATTGAAAACTCTGAAAATTTGTATTAGGATAATTTTTTTATATTTAATGTACATTATAGATATTTACATATTTTTTTCATTAAGCTGCCTGAAATGGTTGTTCTTTTAGTGCTCTTGTTATTTGATTCTCAACATTTTGATAAACTGCAAAAGCAACACCACCACTTGTTGCAACTTTTAATAATCTATAAGTCCAACCAGACCAAAAACTTTTCAAACCTTCTTCGACGAATATTCTATAAGCACAATTTAAAGAGTTTTTATAAGTATAATAAGCTTCACGACTTTGCATTCTAGTTTTGATAACATCAATTGGTTGAGTAACACCGACAACTGCTAAAGAACTTGTAACACCAATTGCAAAAGCTAAATAAGTGTTTAATTCACCTCCATGTGGTTGAAACAATTGACGTAAAGAAGTATAAGTACCAAATCGTACTGCACTATTTGTACATTGTCTAATTAAAGTTGGTACAGTACCTTGTAAAAACCCTCTAAACCCTCTTGTTTGATAAATTTCTTGAATTGTTGTTATAAAACTAGATGATGGTAATTTATCCCATTTTTCTTTAGCTAATAAGAAAGGGTGAGCATCTTTTGGTAATGATGATGTTGGTTTATGGAATGTTTTAGGTGATGTTTGTACTTGTTTTTTAGGTGTTGGTGGTTTATAATTAACTTTTTCATTTTTTTTCTTTAAATTTGATTCTTT
This sequence comes from Hansenula anomala, assembly GCF_001661255.1. Taxonomy (NCBI): domain Eukaryota; kingdom Fungi; phylum Ascomycota; class Saccharomycetes; order Phaffomycetales; family Wickerhamomycetaceae; genus Hansenula; species Hansenula anomala. The sequence goes on from NW_017567112.1 coordinate 2,016,027, forward strand.
TTCTTTATTTTCAATTGCAGAATAATGTAAAGAGTTTTCAATCATTGTGGTTTTAATATTTTCGAAAGGTATGATCCATAAAGATTCAACAAATCCTGTCATTGCACCTGCAATAACTAATCTTGGAGCAGAAGTTTTCCCATTTTCAGTACTCATGAATTTTGAAGTACTATTAAACAATATGAATCTTGAACCTGATTTTAGGGCATTACCAATATTTAAGGCACCACATCCACTAAAATAATGTTTAAATTGATGAAATAATTCAACTTGTTTAGCACCTGGTAAATTTCTATGTAATTGAGTAGTTGTTTTCAAAAATTCAAAAGGATAAGTCATTGTAGTTTGAGCGATTGAAGCAGCAACACCAGAGATTATGGCAGTGAGTAAGTTTGGCTATGAATTGTTAGTATTTGGGGAAAGGAAATAGAATAATCATATTTACTTCAACAACCTAATGACATGGGTTAGTATATAAAACAATGAATTTCATCATTTCTTCAATACTCACCAAATCACGGCTCAACCTGCTGTGGGAAGGTCTGCTGTGTTTGGAACTTGGGGGAAGATTATCAGACATGGTGATTATCTATGGAATAAGATCAATATCAATATCAAGATCAATTCAATTCAATTCAAATAATGCTTATTGAAAAGTGGTTTTCAAGATATTTGCTATTACGGGGGTTTAATAAGTCACGTGTGAAAAATTTGAATTCTGGGACACAATAAACTTTTGAATTGAATTCTTTTTGAATGAAATTGGTTTAAAGTGGTTTAAGTTTGATTGAAATCGTGTTTTTGGTGGTTAGGAGACTGTTTTATCATGGATGGGAAGAAGAGTGAGTAAGTATAGGTGGTGGAGGGGCCTTAAAGAGGTGACAGAAGTGTTTATGAATGCAATATTGATTATTGGTTTCAATGATGATTATCAATAGTCTAATCTGGTTTATCATGAATTCTTTCCTCGACCATATTGATTCATGGGAAGGTTATTGGTGAGAAAGATGATGATCACGATATCACGGTGCTAACCATGAGAAAGAAATATGATATTCACAGATCTTAGTCAATACTACTAATTAAACCTATGGATTTCTGTTTGATCATCATTCATTGATGGAACTAGAACGTGAGTTTAGAAACTACAAGGATTGTATCTATATTAGGGCTCAGCAGGTTGAGGTTTGAGGTTAAGGGCAACAAATATGGTGAATTGGCAGCTAATATGTCGATATGATATTATTTAATCGAACAAGAGTCAACTTTATTCATCAAAGTGTATTGGAAAGAACTCGTGGTGATGGTATCTTTAGTACTACCAAGACGACAAGCTCATATCAACAACGGAGTAACACTAGCTTCACTCACTTCATCATCACTAGAGCTGCAAACAATCTTCAAGATATTGATAACATAATTAACTGAATCATGGCTTTAAAAGGTTATTATCCGGTCCAGTCACATGATCCGACCCGCGCCAATCAGACCCACCAAGCACCGGGTAAAGTCTCTGAAATTTGCATAATCTAGAACACCATGTGTATCTGATAAGCATTGAGATTAGAATACTCAGAATGATTGAGAGATGAAGAGTAAACAAATATTCAAATAACCATAGACATATTAACTACCCCCTTCTACATTAGATCCACTAAATACCAACCCTATATACACTTCCTCACTGTTTCATTTTCTCTCTTTTCTATAAATTTCCTGGTACCTGAATATACCCCTAGTCTCCTAGTCCCTCCCTCCCCTTTCTAGACCCCAGTCCCTTTCCTTTTTTTTTTCGTTGACGCGTTTCAAAAAAATAAAAAAAATTTGAGATCTTTCAAAAATTCCAAAATTTCCCTTCTCTTTTCTGACCACGACACCAAAAACAACAACAACAACAACAAATCTCAAAGATGTCCCAAGCTCCTCAAGTTCAAGCTGGTGGATTAGCCTCATTGGTTAACAATGGTCCTGTCTCCATTCTATGTTATTGTATTTCATCCATCTTGATGACTGTTACAAATAAATATGTTGTTAATGGATTCCAATTTAATATGAATTTTGTTTTATTATTAGTTCAATCATTAGTTTGTGTTGTTGCTATTGCAATTTTGAAAACATTTGGTATTATCAATTATAGACCTTTAAACAAGACAGATGCTAAAAATTGGGCACCAATTTCAATTTTATTAGTTGTTATGATTTATACATCATCAAAAGCTTTACAATTTTTAACAATTCCAGTTTATACAATTTTTAAAAATTTAACAATTATCTTGATTGCATATGGTGAAGTTTTATTCTTTGGTGGCCAAGTTACCTCGATGGCTTTAGGTTCATTTATTTTGATGGTTCTTTCATCAGTTATTGCATGTTTTGGTGATCAAAAGGATAATACATCATTTGCTCTAAGTATTGGATATTTTTGGATGGCTTTAAATTGTTTTTCATCAGCTTCATTTGTTTTAGTGATGAGAAAAAGAATTAAATTGACAAATTTTAAAGATTTTGATACAATGTATTATAATAATGTTTTATCAATTCCAATTTTATTATTATCTTCATTCATTTTAGAAGATTGGTCCCCAGCAAATTTGAATGCAAATTTTAATAAACCTTCAATTATTGCCATGATTGTTTCAGGTTTAGCATCTGTGGGGATTTCATATTGTTCAGGTTGGTGTGTTAGAGTTACATCATCAACTACTTATTCCATGGTTGGTGCGTTAAATAAATTACCAATTGCATTATCAGGATTGATTTTCTTTGATGCTGCAGTTAATTTCTTATCTATTAGTTCAATTTTCATTGGATTTTTAGCTGGTATTGTTTATGCAGTTGCTAAACAACAACAAAAGAAATAGGAATATCTATATTCATAAATACAAACTTATGGGTTTTTTGATACATTGATTATTTTGAGAATTTTCAATGATATTCAAAGAGGTTGAAAGTGATAGAGAAAAGATACAAAAAAGAGAATGAAGAAAAGCATTTTAAAATGAAGAAGAGACTTTTTAGAAAAAAGAGAATTAAAATTTTAAAATTAAAACTTATTGTAGATCTGTCATTTTCGATCGTGTCTATGAATTTATTAATTTCGCGAATTACAAAATAAACAAATTCAAGATTCAATAAACTGATGAATTGTTATGATTTGATACCCATCAAGATATGGATCTTTTAAACACAACACCATTACAACTCTTCCAAACCAAATCACTCCCAGAGATCCAAGATCTCTCTTCACAATTATCCTCGATCTCTATAAGGAAACATGATGAAATTAGAAATCTTGTTGGTTCAAAATATAGAGATTTATTAATTAGTGCAGATGAAATTAAACAAATGGAAACATTGGCGTATAAAGAGGATAAACAATTGTATGATTTAGTGTTTAATGCTGGAGGGAAACGTCTTGATGAAAGAAATGTCGAAAGGTTTTTTACTAAAGAGGAAAAGAAGGTGGGAGGTTTTAATCATGTTTTGGAAAATAGTGAATTTTTCATAAAATTGAGTAAATTTTTGAAAATTGATCAAGATTATTCATTTGACAAGATTTATGAAATTATTAATGAATTGGGGAATAATTGGGGTGATGGGAAGGATATATTTGTTATATTGGAGAAATTTAAACAAGTTGAAATTATATTGTTTGATAAAGTTGACAAGATTGATGATATTGAAGAATTATTTAAATTGAGGAGTTTTATAAGTGGGAATGTGAATTTCAATTTAAACAAGTTTGATGAAAGATTGTTTGGGAAAATTTTAAAAATGATTAAAATTGATGAATTTATTGATTTGAAATTAATCTTGATAAAATTTCCAAATTTCCAAAATGAATTGAAACAAACATTTGCTAATGAAATAATTGACAACCTTGAAACTAATGAATCATTAATTAATGAATTACATGACCCTAAAGATACTTTAAAACTTTATGAATTAAAATTTGATCAAGATTATTTAACAAATATTGATTACCTTAGTAAAGGTTTAATTAATAAACAATATCAAGATATAAGTGATTTTTTCAACAAGATTGGGAAAAATTTAAACTATTTAAAATTAATTATAAATCCCAAAAGTGATGAATTTAAACAATTTGAATTGAAATATAATCAAGTTTTACAAAAATTTAGAAATCATGCAGAATTTGAAAATAATAAACTACTGATCAAGTATTTAAATAAGATTTCATAACGTGTCATTAATAAATAGGGGCAAAACAACAACATGGGCGTTGTTGATTTGATGAATAAATAGCTCTAGATCTAAATCTCTAGTAGAATGCAAATGGTTGGTTTAATAATCTCCTTTTTCAATCAACAAATCATAAATATCATCTTTGAAAACAACTTCTTGAGTATCAACTTGATCAGCTTGTTGTTTTAAATGTTCATAAAGATAAAAAAACATAAAATTAACATCTTTATTTTCATTATCCATTTGCTTTATAGCATTTGAAGCTTGTTTATTTTGATTAATCAATTCATGTTTATTAATATAAGTATCCATGAATTTCGATTGTTCAAATTTATTCAATTCAAACCAATTTTTATATTTTGAATCAAAATTATAATGAGAATATTGCTTCATATAATTATAAGTTTCATACAATTGTTGTGGGTTTTGTCTAATAGAAATGGATAAGTTGCCCAATGATTTTGATATTTGGATATGAGTTGGTTTATTGATGAATTTCAAGGTGTTTAAGATAGTATTTTGTAATTGCATAGTGATGGCTGTAATTCATTTTGATATAAAGTCAAGTTGAAATTGATTCTGGCTGTGGGTATTTAAATGTGATTTCAATATGGTTCGATGAGGGGAGAGCCTATAATTACTGAAACGGGGTTTGGGGGTAGTATTATGTAAGGGATTAGGTAAGGATAATTAGCTTATGTAATAGTCAACTTATAATAGATTTAAGAGATTTAATACAATTATAATACAATTAATATGGATTATAATATGGATTATTATGAATATAATACCTCAATTATATAATATATCACTTCTTGTACAACAACCCAAAGAAATCAGCATCAAACTCACTGGTAACCTCATTATTCACACTCTTCTCAATCAAATCATTATACAACAACCCGAAAACACTAGGAATATCTCCATGTACATCCATATCACTGGCTAATTGCTTATAATAATTCTTTGTGTTCTTATGCTTGGATCTATAACTTTCCACAAATTTACTAATAAAGTCTCTCTTGTCATCATCTTTCAACTCTTTCCATTTTAGATAATCTGAAGGGGAACTAGAAGCATAGAATCTGATTGGCTTGATGTAGATCTTTTTATTTATGGATGATGCTCTGATTAATTGTGATCTCAACATGGTTTGATAATTATCGTATGATGAATTGTTGTTGTTGTTGTTGTTGTTTGTAATTTCTCGATGATGGCTAAATTTGTTAAATTCATCAAATTGCTCTTTTGGCATCAGACAACACAGAGGTGACGATTATATAAGATCATCGAGGTGTACACTCCACCAATATCCGTACATACATTCATTAATTATACAATTGCTATGATGATCATGGATTCAATCTAGACTCATAAAACCCATATTCTCATACGATTTGGAAATGATCAGTGGTGTATCTGATTCAAATTATGACTTGATCTATTCAAATGGTTTAACCGAGATTCGAAAGTTCGTGTGTGTACCAGAGTGAAATTGTGGTGAAGATTAGGTAAGCATTGGTCAGGTGATCTATTTTCTACATACGTATATATTGATCAAAATTGTATATTAGAAACAGAAGTAGAATCTTGCTGTGATTTGATTAAAACCCAAAACAAAGACAACTCCTAGTTCCTCATGTTTTATTATCAAATAACCAGCTCATTAATGTTTAATAATAAGCATATTGAAACCTGGTGAATCCCATTTGACAATAACCCTTCAATATGTGATATTGTGACAATGATGGAACATGATGCGCACACTTAATTGCATGTGAAGTAGGCCACTGACACAGTATGAATTGGTCAAACATCAGGAATAAAATGTTTTAGACAGTATCTAAACCCGTTCCAAGGATCGAGAACAGAAATGATAGTATCACGTCGTACACCTCATTGAAACAATATCAATAACAATAATGATAATTTTGATCCCTATTCTCATCAAAAGGGTAACTCAAGAATGTTTCGGTTACACAGCCCTGGCCCTAATCAGCTATACCAGCTACGGTTAATTCAATGTCCATACCCTAATTATGTCTAAGTTTAACGTATTTCTTTCTTGAGAAGTCTTTGATTCTTTGATTATGATCCCATTGGCCTTGGACCATTAATACACGTCTTGCTTCATGTTTGGCTCAACAAATTGAATTGAAAATAATGTGCTAGTTGATTTGAATAAACAATGAAGTGCCATGGCGGAGAAAGAGTTGAATATATTAATCATGATCATCAATATATTCATATTGTTTATTTCAAGGTGAACTAATAGCTTAATTAATCTACAATGATGATATTGCAGAAAATTCATAATGTACATTAAAGAAAGTTCTTAGAATCATTGTAAACTCTAAAGAGTAGTCTTTCTTAATGAACATGGTTTTGATAGATCATGTAGACAGCTCATATTGGGTCTGGTCAATTGATCACCTCCAGAAGAACCAATATAACATCACTCATAATTGTACAGTATAACACTACACAATTCCAATATTCACATCAGAACGAACTAAACCACTTTGCTCACTCAATATAAGTAATGAAAAAAACAATAGGCATATTAATTGATCCAATACATTGCATACTCGAAAATATATCCCATAAAATGATAAACTCAATGAATTAATTAACTTGTGAACTTGATCTTCATCCCTTTGATTTTTAAATTTTCTGAATAAAATTCGCGGTAAGCAAAAATGGGACATCTTGATTGAGAATTCTACATTACTTCAAAATAGCCTAAAGTAAAGATGTTAAAGTCAATAGCTGGTATTATAAAGCTTAAGATCTTGAACCAGTTATCCGATTCCTTCAAAAGATTCGCTCTCAATATTAAATCACTTATTGATTGGGCCTAAATTTCTTCATGAAACCTATACAAGGTTCGTTGTTCAATTGTTTCCAAAGACATTAATTGTGCTTTGTCGCTGGTGGAATCATCATTATTTCCTCAATAACTATCTTCGTGGTATTTGAGTTACGTCATTGAAATGTTTAGATTGGTTTTGTGGTTTTGTGGTTGTCTATTTTTTTAAGTTTTGTGTACACAAAAATGAATTACTTAGGAGAATAATTCAATTACTATAGTGTTTGTGGTGGGTTTTGTGGTTGCTTTGGGGTTTTGTATCAATTGAGTGAGAAAGGTTAAAAGAAGGTGGAATCCAAATTCACTTCAATTCTTTTACAATCCACTGTTTTTCTAGTTCATTGTTGGTTTTTTATCATGTCATTTCAACTAATGCATTCATTCATTCCAGGTAGAATGCTCATGAACATAAAAGCCTTGATATCTTGCAAAGATTCACAGTTCACTTTGGTGGTTAGAAAAGCTATTGTTTTGTCATTTGAATCTAGTTTCCTTTGAGATACGTTATCCTTGTTTGATGGGTTACTATTTATGAAGGTCATTAGTACTGGGCTGAATTGATAGGAGGCATACTTTGATCCACTACCCCTGATTGAAAGATTTAAGAGTTTGTTCTTTTGAATTGAGTATTTTGGGTTTCATTGTTGTCTTGAACTTATATCTACAATTATGGGAGGATTCTTGATGAGATAAATTTAGCTTTTCATTTTAAATAACCTAGGATGACTATTATGTCTACATGATTCCGATGATTTTGAAGAACGTTATATTCCCCCATGCCTCTTTTGTTTTTCCATAAAATCAATGATGATTGTTTTTCATATGTCGTTGTTCTTGATCTTGTGTTTTAAGATATCATCCCCCAATGGTGTTTTATTGTTTCGTTGACTTCTACCCCAGGTCATTTATTCAATTCAACTTTTTTTTCCAGTTTGGTATTATCATTTACTTTGCTTCATTTCTTTCTTCATTAAATGTTCAACTACTAACTTTTATTAAACAGATCATATTTATGTTTTTGGTGTTGTTATTCTGTTTGATGTTTCCATGTGCTGACTTTTCCACTGTTGATTTACACTTGTTTACTTTTCATTGATTTTCTTTTTCCATGTTGTTTACAAATTCTTTTTTAAACATTGTCATTACACTTGTTTACTGTTTTTTGATCCAATTGGGTTGTCCTTGATTGGACTTGTTTCAAACTTTTGGTTTGAACTCTTGTCATGAAATCTTGATTTATTCAAGTTTTTGTTTTTTGGGATCTGGGGGATTTTATTGTGAGGGCACTGAGGGCTTTAAATCGTTTGACTTCTGATTGTATGGGATCTGGGGGAATTTATTAAATCATTTAATTAATGATTATGTGGGATCTGGGGGCTTTAATTAAAAGTTTTATTGAGTGTGGGTACTGGGGGCATTTATTAAATCATAATTTAATTAATGATTGTATGGGATCTGGGGGCATTATCCATTTTTTTTATCCATCAGGTTATTGGGTTTCTACAAGGTTCAGTTCTTCATGGTGTATTGCATTCTTCTTGAATTATTTTTGAAATTGGGGAACATAACGGAGATTCTTACTATATGTTTTCATTTATGGATTTCAATGAGTGAATAGATGTTGAAGGTCAATTGGGTGGACTACATTTAGATGTACTAATGATTTCTAGAAACTTGTGAGAATTGTTGAAGTTATAATTTCGGAATTTTTCAGCTTTTGATGATGATGTTGATTGAAATTCATTGCTTGCTTCATTTTCCAGTGTAGTGCGGGAATGTAGTGCGGGAATTTTATTGAATCAGTCAAGATGCCAATTTCATTGGTAGAATAATGTTTTCCATGAAACTAGTCAAAAGTCATAAGAAGTTTACAAGAAGCCAAAAAAAAAAAAAAAAAAGAAAGTAAAGAAGAACTTGAACTTGAAGCCTAATCATTTGATAATATATATAAGATCATAATCTGATCTTTAGTTGTTATTCCATTCAAACAAATGATTTTGATGATTTCAATTGATAATGAAACTGAAAGGCAAGGGCCCTGTCTGATGTTGAAGATGATTCAGCTGTTATTTGATTGTCGTTTGGGGATAATAACGGGAGGTGTTTTTTATGGAAGGATCTTTCCATGATAGTTTGTATTAGATTGGATCTTTTTTGATTTCAATTGAATCTTACTGATTGATTGATCTCAGTCATTTTCACCTCTTTATAATTATTTTTCATCTTGATGTTGCCATAAAGGTTTATGGCATGTAGTTGATCTCTCTCTTTATTACGCTATTTCGACATTTCAGTTCTCTATTCATTGTGTAGTTCCTTGCGTTTCGTTCGTGAGGTAGCTAGACGTTATTGACGGAGAATTTGTTAAGCAACTGGATCATGATCATTGGATCATGGTTGACATGTCCTTAATACTTATGGTATGGATATTAATTGGTGGTCATTAATAAATTCTACTACATCAATTTAAACTTGAATATTTGAGTATATATTGTTAAAATCAATAGAATAATTAAGAATAAGATCTTGAAAATATGTTACATCTTCAAAAAAATCTTTCTCAATTATCATTTCATGAGCTAATTATTAATGATTTGGAGTATAATTAATATGAGCTTCGTGAAGTAGACACATCGATATTGCAAACTTCAACAAAATCAATATGATTTCATGAATTGCTCTCTCTCTGTCTGATCAATAATCTTCACAAGGCCACAATATAATATTTGACAATCTCACCTTCTAGCCTGAAACTGTCAAATGAAGAACGTCTTAATTCCCAGCAACGCCTTTTGGAGTACATATTAGACAACACAAGAGCCATAAGTACTTGTGGATTAAAGTAGAATTAATGATTTCATTTTTTTGCATCTTATTTTCTCCTTAATTCTCGAGGAATGAATTAGTCGATGATCACATGACCAGATGAAAAACGATGAGCAAAATGTAAAGCGATTTAAAGCTTTTGGTTTATTTGATAGGAATAGGTAGTTTGGTTATTGATTATTGTTAATCTCAATTTGTAGACTTCTACGTTGGTCTAGGGTTTAAATATGTATTAAATAATCAAATCCATAAGTTCTTAGAATAAAACAACATCCTAAAGAAAACAAATGATTGATCATAATTCAATTCAATGGCTAGTCATGCAGTTGATCCATGATAATATTCAATATCAATCAGCTGAACTTGATACCAGTACATACACAGACACCTATTAATGCTGTAACAGCGATGCTACTATTCAGTAGCACATGAACATGGTTATCGCTTTTCCATAGTTGGGCAACTTTCGTAACACAAATCGGACACTTCATCATTCCAAGTACTTCCTTTCGGACTGAAGAACGCACTTCCAAAGTTATTTGACCAGGTTATTGAATAATGGTGATCGAATTAATCAATTATTTTTGAAAATTTGAAAAACTTAAAATTCGCGACCATCTGATCAAATCAAATAAGGCCAAAGTTCAAACACTTTTTAATATTACAACAGTGAATAATATGATGGTTGGAACTTGGTGCTCCTTTAACAACGTCTATTGTGGTATTGGAACTAAAGCCCTAAGGCAAGTTAAGGTGAGTGCTAGTTCAGCTGTCAAGTAATCAATCTGTGTGGGTATTCTGATCCGTTTAATTACTTGAGCTGCTAGTAATATAATGGTTTTATAATTAGTTTAACTAATTATAATACAATTAACGTCAAATATTATAAATAAGCTGGCTGATAGTGAATAAAGGATGAACATCAATTGAATTATTTGATACAGTCTTGTATGTCATTCATAATTATAATTAAAAAAAACAATGAGAATCTCAAGAACCAAGTCACTTAAAATAAATTACATTTTAAAGTGATCATGTTTGAAACCTCTGTTAATGCAGCTGCACCATTTCAAAAGAACAACATCCCTGTAATTATCAAAAGATCATGAGTATAATATATAATACTAAAATGATCACTGGTCAGTACAGTTGTTGAAATCTTTGAAATGTTAGCCCCAATATCCCACGCAGATAAAAGCACTACAAACACTAGTGGAAAGCCAATTTGATATACAGATCAACCGAACCATACAAAATAACAACACCCTCAAACTAAATTTAACCTTAGTAGATTTTTGAACTAATACATTTATATTAATGGGAAATTGTGAGTGTTTAAATACCTTTTTCGACGTTGACGTTTTGAAATTGGATAGAAGTTGAGGCGTGGTCATGTTGAGTATTAAGCGATGCTACATAGTACTAATTAATGGATTCTACATGATGTAATTACCGAAATGTCAGTATGAGGATTTGGGCTTCATGAATAGATTTTTAACTAATCGACACTTCATGCCCTATCAAAGCTGGATAAACTTATAGTTTATATGCATGAGATGGTTTGGTTGGATATGGTAAATACAAAATGACAAAAGGCTAAAGTACCATGATAGTACATTTCATAGGTTATACAAACAGCACTTCTGTATAGTAGCTCACAAAAATCAAAAGCAGAACACAGATTCACAAAGTATATCTGAATTGAGGATTCTCTCTATCTGTCAAATCTGCAAATTCTTGATTATCCAAGAAATGATCAGTACCATTTTTAATAACAAATTCATCTCTTTTCTTATTATCAAACCAATAGGAAACATATAAAATGATCAAAATAACTGTTGATAAAACATAACACACCAATACTGCTGTTTTACCAGATTGATAAGTTGGTGCTTCAGAACCTTTGAAAGTCTGAGGACCAATCAAATTACCAGCACAATAACCAACAAGATATAGTGCATTACCCACGATTTTTTTAGTATGTCCTGCAATATTGGAACTATAAATAGTTAAACAGCCAATCATACCCAGGGGGCTAACTTGCATGATGTATAATCCAACTAGTTGAACAGTAGTACTTGAAGCAAATGCCAACATTGAAGAACCAGCTATGGCAATAAACATAGCAGCAATACTAATTGGAATTCTATGCTTAACCAATCCTAGTCCATAGAAAAGTGCCATGATATTACAACCGGCAAACCCAACTGCACCTAAAGGTAAATTTAACAATAATGATTGTTTAGTATCATAACCTAGATCTGATATCAAGATACTACTAAAATTAGTAATCCCTCCATTTGGTACTTCATCAACAATACCAAAGATGAATATTAACCAAACCCTATAATCTGATAAACATTCTTTAAGTTGATACATTTTGAAAATTTTTGTACCAAAACCTTGATTATTATTTCTATTTCTTTCAACAAGATGTAATTTTTCATCTTCACTTAAAAACCAAGCTTTAGCAGGTGAATCAGGAACATAAATAACAAACATTACCCCCAGGGTAATAGTCATAACACCAATAACGACAAAGACAACTTTCCAAGCTGGTAATGTATAAGAATCTTGACGGATCCAAACTCCATAAGCAATTGAATAACCAAAAATTGTACCAAATGAAGTTGCAGAAAACCAAATACAAGTTCTAATAAATTGTTCTTCCTTTTTCCACCATTGACTTGTTAAAATAACCATAGTTGGTGTAACAATTGATTCAAAACAACCTAATAAAGTTCTTAGGGCAATAAACCCAGAATATGTCTTTGGAGTACAATTAACAGTATTTATAACACCCCAAATTATGATGAAGACACCACAAGTTTTAGCTGGTGGGAATCTTTGCACTAAATAACTTGCGAAAAACACGAAAAATAAATATCCCAAATAAAATGAAGAACCACACCAACTATACATGTTTCCCTCCATCTTGTAAAAAGATTTCAATCCCATAATTGCACCAAAACTATTTGTAACTTTATCCATATATTGGATTGCATAAAGAAATGATAAGAAGGGAACCAACATCAAGTCAATTTTCCAAGATAGTTTCCTATCTAATTTAGGATCAATTTCAAACTTGGAAGCCCTAAGGGCCAATTCCATTGCATCATCAACTTTATTAGTGTCAAGATGAATTTTCTTACCAAATTCAATGATTTCACCATTAGTTTGACTTGTTGTTGTGACGATTGGTGTTGATTTTATATCATTGTCATCAAGTTGGAGGGAAGGATTGCCCTTTTCAATATCTGACATGTTGGTGATTGGTGATATGAATTCAATTGGATAGTATGAAGTGACTATAAGTAAATATGGGCTGATTGTTGAAGATCTTCTTGGGTATATATAGGGTTCATTTTAGTGTCTTGTTGAAATCCGTCATTTGTGGTTGAGATAATGAATGATTTGATCTAAAATATCTCGAAATCTTGAGGACACCAAATAAATGAGCAAGTCATTGCATTATCAATTGCATTTTGAAGAGCTGATTGTCGTATCTTTTACCATGTTCTTGAAACCAATCTGTTTATGATAGCCGTATCGAATCGATGCAAAATGGGGAATCTGGATCTCATTCTCATCGTCAAACCCTCAAATAAGTCATCCCTTAACCATCATCACACCAATTAGTCACCAGCAATAACACCCTTTTCCCATTTTATCCTTGTGACAATGTGAACCATATCGATCTCGTTCTTTGAAGAGTTTTTCCAATAGTTTTTCCATTTCGCGAAGTGTCTAAAGCTTATCAATTGGTCGCACAACTTGACTAAAGCAGAAGTCGAGGCTATCCACAATGTTTGCCTTAAACGGAAAGTCGTGATGGCTGAAGATGGTGAAGTTGGAGTTATATATGGGCATTGGTATGCTATTGAGAGTAACAGAATCTGAATAGAGAGCCAACCATGTCCAAACCAAACTACCTCCCAGTGCCAAACTACACAAAGCCATTCTGGCTAAGTCTCCAGGACACTGACCCTTTCTCCTGTTATAAATCCTCTGAGAGAGTTCCAGCAAAGACTGACATATTGATCATTGGCTCAGGTTATGCAGGGACATCAACAGCTTACAACTTATTCAATGAGGACCCTTCATTAGACGTGACAATGGTGGAGGCCAGAACTATATGTTCAGGTGCCACTGGTAGAAACGGTGGTCATTTGAAACCGTATTGTCACAGAATGTATTTGGATTATGAAGCTGCTCATGGTCAATTTGTTGCTGCTCAAGTTGTTAATTTTGAAGTTGATCATCTATACAAGATTAAGCAAATTGTCGAGAAGGAGGAAATTGATTGTGATTTTGTCTTGACAAGAGCTTGTGATGTTTATAGAGATTCTAAAAGAATTGAAAATGATTTAAAAGCTTTTGATAAAATGATGGCTAATCCTTATGTTCGAGATGATATTAAACAAAGTATTCAAATGGTTAAAGGTGGTGATGTTGCCACTATTTCTAAAGTCCCAGATGCTAAATTATGCTTCACTTATCCTGCTGCTCATATTTGGCCATGGAAATTAATGACTGGATTGTTAAAGAAATGTGTTGCTAAAGGTTTGAAACTGTATTCAAATACACCAGTGACAAAAGTTACCAAGTCTGATAAAACTGGTGAATATATCGTGGAGACTGAGAATGGTTCAATTGTTGCTAAAAAAGTTGTATTTGCAACAAATGGTTACACCAAGGGAATTTTGAACCAATTTAATGAAGTAATTGTCCCTGTTAAAGGTCTTGTTACACATATTAAGCCAAATGATCCTTCAAAACCAATCCCACAACTACCAAACACTTATGGATTATTTGACCGTGTTGGTCTAAACAGTGATTATTTGATCAATAGATCTGATGGTGGTGTTATTGTTGGTGGTGCAAGTAATTTAATGATTAAGCCAAATGGTGATTATTCTGAATTGTTCAACGTTACAGATGATTCATATTATCCCGAGAGAGCTGCTCAACATTTACAAGGTTATATGCAAAAATTCTTCTCCACTTGGAAAGATTTCAAAACTGTTAATGATTATACTTGGAGTGGTATTTTGGGGTTCACTAATGATAAGTTCCCTTATGTTGGTGAATTGGATTTTGTTGGTATGCGAAATGCATATATCGTTGCTGGATTTTCAGGTCATGGTATGCCTAGAGTTTACCTAAGTGGTAAAGCTATCGCAGATTGTATCACTTCTGGGAAATCAATCCAACAAGTTGGTGTTGTTCCTGAATGTTTTTATGCCAGTGCAAAGAGATTAGCCAAAGCTGAACATGATTATCAAAAGGAAATTGAAAATCATATAAAGAGTCGTTTGTGAGATTACACAAGAAACAAGTCATAACTTCATTATAAATTATATTTAAAACCCAGGAAGTGGTGGTGGGAAATATAGCGGATAATCATCAATATTAATTTTTTCTCTAGCTTCTTTTTCCCTTAATAATCTCTCTTCTTGTTGTTTCTTCTTTACTTCTTTCTTTTCTTCCCTTTTCCTTTTTATCTCAGTAGTTGAGGTGGTGAAACTGTTCTTCATATCATTTGGAAACATTAATTCACCAGCAATTCTAGGTCTAACCCTTCTAAACAAAATATAATCCGTCTCTTTAGCACTAAAATTTGGAGCTACACCATGATGAGAAAAATCATGATGTCTTGGAACAAACACTTCAGACATGAATTTAGCACCTTCAGCATCGAATTCATGATTTATGAAAATATTTGGAACCTCACCTAATCTATTAAACATTTCTCCAATGAAATTTTTGTGAACATCTCCTTTATAAGTAACGTACATTGTATCTAACTCATATGGCTCGATTGGTAGCACCACTGATTTGAAGAATTGATTATATTTGATATCAAATGAATAACAAGTTGCACTGGTCTTGATGATTATCGAATATGATTCATTACCTGTTGATATAACAATGATTTTAAGATTATCTGGGAATATCGTCACAATGGAAACATCAGAGATCCTGGTTTCCAACGGATTGTGGCCAATCACACGGTGGAACAGCGTGGCCATTTGGCTCACCACTTCTAGTCTCGATGTTATGACTCTTTCCATTCTTTTGAGCTTTTGAAATTTGGTGAAGTACAATTGATTTAGTATCTGGTTATCTTTTTATTGATCATGTTCTCGAGGATTGAAAAAAAAAAATCGAAATCTGAAACCATCTTTTAACGTACAGAATCATCAACACACCAAAAATGTCCTCGAGAAGAGTGGGAATAACCATGAATCCAGAGCGATCTGGATCTGAGAGAATGGTGAGATCCAAATTGGAATTGGTGCTGTTCATGGCAAGTTTTTCTCAAAGGGCCACTGGGTTCAAGATCGTGAAGGAAGTGAAGGATCAAAATTGCAGAATCATCTATTTCGATGATGGTGGTCCAATACAGGCCATTGATTTGGGTACAGACGAAGATTTCATACTCAATATAGATACACACCAGGGGAAAATCCCCGTGGAGGTGAAGTATTCGAAATATTTCAAATCATTACCATTGCCAGTTAGTGAAAAATTTTTGGATAATGAAGCTGATGAGATAAGTGATGCCTTTTTAAACTATTGCATGCAAGAGATTATGAGAAAGACAACAGAGTTCAATGAACTGGAGCATGGGAAAGGTTCTGGTATTAACCATCGTTCCAATGATGAAGATGCTCTGTCATATTATGAAATGAAGAGATTTTATACACAACTTGTCACTCCTTGGTTTTGTCAAAAATATATCCCAAAGAGAATAGTGGAGAAATTGTCAAGTTCTGAAAGTGAAGAGGATGAGGAGGAAGAAATTGAAGATGTTAAAAATAAAAAGTCAAATGGTAAAAGTAAAAATAATAAGAAAGAAGGTAAAAAAAAAGTTGAAGAACCTTTAGAAGATTATACCCAGGGCCCCATAATATATCCAGATATCCCTTCAGGAGGTAAAAGTGGTGCCTTGTTTGGAATAGATAAAGGTCATCCATTTGGAAGATTGAGCTGAGCTTAATAGTAATGACAGTTTTAATGGATTATGAATTGATAAGTATGAGTCTTGTATCACTACCGCATCGCACTACGATCATTGACATTTTGTGATTAGTTCACATTTGTAATACATAATAATATTTATTAAAATAATTCATAATTTCATTGGTAAAGCAATTTCAAAAACTAATCAACTTCAAATAAACCAGTATCTCTTGGTTCATCTTCTTCATCATCACTATTGCCATTCATCATATCAGCAACTCTAGCCATAATTTCTTCAAGAGACATATGTTCCAATCTTTCCATAAATGAGGCAAATCCTTGTGGGTCTTGTTGACGGTAAAGATCCATTACACGAAGTGTCATATCATCAAATTGAGAAGGATCAATGTGGCGTGCAGTAATTTCAGGGTGATTGTCATGATCAGTATCATGATGATGATCATGAACATGACCTGCAAAGTTTTCAAATGGACAGCTCATTTCACTTGTCACGGATTGACCATTTTGTTGTTGTCCAATTGCTATTCTCACTTCTGTTGGTGATCTTATAGTTCTGAAATTTTCACTTCCTGTAACGAGGTCCAATAATGGTTTAATTGGAATAAATCTTTTTGTAATGGTATCAAATCTTTCGAAATAAAGACCAATATTCGAACAAGAATCAACCATCTGTGCAACATCTTCAATTGTTGGGATATAAGCCACAGTATCTGTTGGTGCAAAACTACCCCTTATAATTGAACCAACTCTTGTATCCATTATCAAATATTCATCAATCATATCACTTGATCGATCATCAGCCATATTACAACCAAGAACAATACATTTAACACCTTGATCAGCAATTAAAGTTTGACCTGGGAAATAACATGGTAATCTTTTTGAATTTTCAATTTTTTCAATTAAATCATATCTTCTTAAAATTAATGATTGAACAACCGTGGAAAAAGTTTCCAAACATTCTTTTTGAATCATAGCCTTAGATTTATTTCTGAAAAAAATTGGATTATGTATAACCCCCAATTCATATGGTAAAGTATGACTTAGGAAATATAGAAACATATCTTTAGGAGTACTAAAAGTTCCACCAGAATTTAAGGGATATGACATAAACCCAACTGTTTCAGATCTAATAGAATGGAAATAAGTTTGTACAGCTATTAAATGAGATTCATCAAGTTCATAATTTGATCTAGGATAAAGTTCTTTTTTAGTTTTCCCTTCTTCAATTAATAATCTTGGTTTTACCCCATGAATATCAATAGCATATTCTGTAAAGAGTTCCCCCGCAGAGAATGGTCTTAGCAATGTAGCGACTGGTTCAGTAATACCGAAAGCAGCTAAACTTGCCTGGTAATCAGAAGTACTTAGGGCCGTTAATTTGATGTTGTGATGAATTCTAAAATATGGGGGTGCTTTAACATAAGAAAATCCTTCTCGATAAGAGTTATCTTTAACTTTCATCATCCCATTTGCATGTATAAAGTCCATTTCACCCATAGTGAATTTTAAAAGAAGGCATTTCACACCAAATTCTCTGGCAATTTTTTCCACAATGGCTAATCTAATCAATGGGAAACCTAAATTTTCACCAGCATAAACTCTCAAAATTGAAGAATCTTCTGTATACATGGTATGAGTATATTTACCACCATTTAGCTTACCAACTTCTTCAATGAAAATATCATGAATCTTGACGATTTTTTTGGTAGGATTTAATTTAAGAAACGCTAAATCATAACGTAATCTCTCTTTAACGTTATTCATAATCAATTTTCTATAATGAAGTAAATTTTCAAAAGCTTTATCACCATGACTCATTATAAAGAAGAATTGTTCCATACTACCAAAAATTTGATTAATTGTTCCATCTGGATTATTTTCCAAAGCATCAAAATATCTATAAATTGATTTTCTTCTTGTAACTTCCAAGATAATTTTTGCAAAATAACCAACTCTTAAATTTTTTTCAGGGTTTGGGCGCTTTAATAGTTTATTCAAAACTGGAGTTAGTCTTGTACCATATTTATCACTAAATGAATAAATTAAATCAAGGGTTTGTTTATCTGAAAGTTGACCTGTTTGAATCTTACGTAATTTAACTTGCACATTTTTATCTTCCCTTGATCTTTGTAAGAAATATTTGAAATCCACAACGGTTTGCTTCATCTGCTCTTCTTGTAATTGATCATCATAAACTAACCATCTTTTCAGTGAAGTTTCTCTCCAGTTTGGTAATGATTCAATGGTTTTCTTGGTTTTCTTGTTGACTAGTCGAAGCTTCAACAAGTCCCTGTTGCTCAGACGGTCTGTGATGCAATGAAGCGCGTCAAATGGAAGTTCCCAGATATTGAAGCTCATTTGTTTAATGGTCTTTGAGGCCAGTTGATTATTGGACGGTGATGAAACAAATCTTAGAACAATGGCTGTTTTATTTTTCTTTTTTGATCCAAGGAAATTATTGGTCTGATTTTTTTTCGCGTTTGTTGATTCGCGAAAAATCTAGGGTCATGATTTTAAGCGAGTTTAAGCTTGAGATCCAGAGAAAGAAATGATTGATTAGCTCAGTTTTAGATGGTTATAGATTAATTACGTGTATTGTAAAAGGATTCTATAGTATCATCTTGAACTTGTTCTTTTTCAGTAACGAATCACGTTCATGGGCTTGGAACGTGGCATCGATTATTGGCTCAACACCTTCAATAAACTCATCCTCTGGAATGTTTGACTTGGGTCCAACAAAAGTCTTGCTCTTGACAGCATAGAAATACACAATTGATAAGACCCAGATACCAATGTTGATAACAGCTGCATAGTTCATTTGTGAAGCATCCATGATATGTTTTCTAGATGGGAAAAATGACAGTATCATAATCAAATATTGTGAGAAAATAGATATTGTAACAACTATTGGAGATAATCTATCACCTAGATAGAAACAACCTGGTTTGAAAGAACCATTCTCAGATATCAAACGAAGAACTTGAGGTGTAGACCAACTCAAATAATTTCCAATAATACCAATTGAAAATAACGCATTAGCTGCAACAGGTCCTGCCAATATCAATAACCCAATAACTAATGAAAACAAAGCACATACAATTGTAGCTCTTAGGGGGACCTTCAACTCTTTGTGCACAACTTTAATAAACCAGGAAAATGGTAATCCATCATCTCTCGAAAATGCCCAAACTTGTCTTGATGTTGCAGTTAATGCACTTGCTGACATGAAAAATTGACAAACGGCTGATAATGAAATGAAAACAACTGCCCAATTCTTACCTAAAGAATCATAAAATATTTGAGCTAATGGTTGTCCAGTAGCTGAATCTATAATTAACTTTAAATCTGGATTGATACACGCTCCAATTACTATCAATATAACAAACCCTGTTATCCAACATGTTGTTATGGATGCAATTATACCAAATGGAATAGCTCTTGATGGATTTTTAACTTCTTCAGCCATGTGTATACAACTATCAAATCCACTAACAACCCAAGCACAACCTCCTAATCCAAATTGAATAAAAGCCCAACCTGATGGCCAATCACTAAAATTTTGAAAGTTTTTGATAATAAATGAGGAATCATTAAACTGAGAATTTTTAGCAGTACCAGTTGGTAAGGCAATGAAGAATAATACAATCAGTCCAATATTAGCAATGATTGAAGTAGTTTGTAATTTAGATATAGCTGATGAGGCAAAACTTGTAACCAATAACTCTGCAATTATACCTAAAACGAAAACACAATAAACTTTCAAATCATTTAGTATGAACCCACCATCTGTTGCCAAATAAATCGCAGCCAATATCTGTTCTGCTAATCCATAAGTTATGGAACATACACCACCTATCAACGCCATTGAATTTGAAATCCCCACAACAAATGATAAAATGTTTTTCCAACCTGGAGGTGCAAAATGATGTGTCCAATAATATAACCCACCAGATGTTGGAATAGCAGATGCCAATTCACTCATTGCAATACCCATTGTTAATATCATAAACCCAGATATAAACCAACCCCAAAGTAATGTAAACATCCCACCTGTTAAACCAATCCCCATTACTGTGGCAATACTTGGTAATAATCCCATAATGGAAAATGCTATGCCAAACACTTGTAATGTTCCAAATGTTCTGTTTAATTCTTGTTTATACCCAAACTCTGCTAATAAATCCTCTGCATCATTATTGAAACCATTATCAACTTGTTGATCTAATTGATAAAATGAATTATCTATTGATCTTGATGATGCAGTGAAATCAGAATGCTTCTTCATCATTCTTGGCCAACAAGAACGCGTTTCAATAAAATCAAAAGGTTGACAGAACCAAAACAAAATTTTCATATTAAATCCTATTTCATGTCAAAAGTGTAAACGGAATTCAAAACCTCATCGCTTGCCTCTTTTGGAAGGTGAACTGGGAGATAAGATTTCACCGTTATCTGGGACTAGGTGATTGTATATTAGGGACTAGACTTCATTTTTGCTGGAGTCTCAAAGTCTAAATGGTCTGAAGGGTCTGATATCATCAATTACAATATTTGTAGAACATTTCAACAATTTAAACTCATATACTATTCAGAATAGTGATACACATGTTTGGTAATAAGTTGTGATCTTTCATTATTAGATTGTCCTTGTTTTAATTTGGTTCAAATCCACTTAATGGAGGTGGATTATAAATTGGATACTTCTCTTCAACATTAATTCTAGATCTTTCCTCCTGTTCCCTTCTCTCTTTTTCCTCCATCTCTTTACGCTTCTTTTCCTTTTGAACAGCTCTTTTCTTTGCCTTTTGTTCCTTTTTTTCTTTAGCTTTCTCCTCTTCTCTTGTTTTCTCTCTTTCATCCATTGGAAATAATATTTCACCAGCTAATGTTGGTTTAATAATTTCATAAATAAGCATATCCAATTCTTCTTTAGTGAACTTTGGTTCTTCATCTCTTTGCTTATATGCACGTTGAGCAGGTAACAATTTATTATTTATAAAATCTAATTGTTTCTTTGTACGACCAGCTTTAATATCTTTAGGTATTTCTCCAATTCCTGTAAATGCGAATCCAATAAATAGATTGACAGCAAAAGTCTTTTTATTTATAAAATATTCGTCAACTGCCTTTGGTGTAATTGGTAATCGTAGATTTGGAAATAAATTTTCATAACCAGCTTGTAATGTATAAGCTTCCTCGCCATTCATATAAATGATAGTATAGTCACCACTAGGTATTAGAAGAACAATTAATCTCTTATTATTGTTGAATTTTGTAATCATTGATGATGCTTCCATTGATGATTCAAGTATTTGATACCCTAGAGCTCTGTAAAGAAACGAAGCGGCATGATTGATAACTTCAATCTTGTTAGTGAAGTTGGAAGGGTTATGGATGGCCATGGCTCAAATTGTATGGGTCAATTGTAGTTTGTTTATGAATTATTTGATGTTTGATGAAACTTGTTCATGGCTTGATGAGCTTTTTTTTTTCAAAGTACCCAATTTTGAATTTTCGCGAATTATGAGAAGCGCTACACAAATGGGATGTCGTAAAATCATGAGTATATATTGGTTTATTCAACATGAAACTTGATGGAAGCCCAATTTGTATCTTTTCCAACTGTCTTTTAATAAGTGTCCTTGTGGTTTTGACATTGGTGTTGCCACATACCCCGAGAAGCAGTTAATGGTTTATTGCCGGCTCCTCTTGAATTACTTGGATGGTTCCCAATGAAATGCTAATTTAAGGATCTCCCAAATGGATGACCACCTATTCCTTTGAATTCTAAACTTTTCCCACCGAAAGGTACATCTGGATATTCTATATCGGCTTTTTTCTCTTGTTTTTCAGTTGGTTCCGGTATTGCACCAATATCTAACTCTTTTTTTATAGGTAACGAAAATTCCATTGCCGCAAAATTATCAGCCAGTTCTTCCAAATCACTTTCACTAGATACATCCTCATCATTTTCACTTTGACTATCCACTTTAGTGGAAGAAGTGTTCTGTTGAAATTTTTTGTAAAAAATTGGTATCATTAAATTCCCGGAAAACTCTCTGAATGACTTATAAGTGTTATATTGGGTTGATTGTTTGAAAACAAAATCTCTATTACGTTGAAGCATCAAAACCTTAAACTTTTCAGTAACTTCCTGTTGTAATCTGGTAACTTTTTGTTGGAGTGGTGTTGGGTTAGTAACACCAATCATAGTTAATAGTTGGGAACTATGAACTGGGAATTGAATTTCGGGTAGATAGTTATTGTAACTCAAGATCATATTGATATGTAAGTCCTCTGAGACGTTTGCATTGAAAAGATATTCATCCTCTCCTATCTGTATCAATGAAATTCTAAGATCTTTTTTGATTTTGGATTGTAAAGTTAATGATCGAGAATCATTTATAACGTCTTCTTTTTCACCTTCCTCCACAAAGAACGACATATAGATGTACCCACAAGTCACAAGGAACAGCACATCTACCTTTCTTACAAGCCAATTAACATTCATTTTGGGTTAGAAAGGTCTGAATAGACTTATGGTTGGAGAATGTTCAATAAGCATCCCTTTGGTTTGAAAATTAAAGGTACAATTATTGACACGCAAAACATGACAGATTACACAGCTACTATGTTTAAATTGATTGAATTTATCTAATTTTGTAAACACACAGACATTACAGATTTCAAGTGATACGCACAGCTAGCCTGTAGCTCTGATGGCTACTAGATTCAGTTGTTATGCTAAAGACAAAAAGCTGATAATTTCAAGCATGATGAGTAGCATAAAGCTTCACTTTCAAATTAGCATATGGAGACACTATGCGGATCAAGACTTGCATAAACACTTGAATCAAAGGTCCTGGGCACACCCAAATATTAAGAGACCAAACATTGTCACTTAAATCCTTTGAAGACAGAAGGCGGAAACGCTTTAGCTCAACCATTTTCCAAATGGGTTTCCACCAATTCCTTTGAAGTCCAAGCTTCTTCCACCAAATGGCACTTCTGGGTAATTCAAAGGTACACTAACCTCTGAATGTGCTTTCGGTTCTCGTGTATCACTTTTCCCGGTTTTTGAATATGTCATGCCATTTGTCTTGAAATCTTTCTCTTTCTCTGTTTCATCATCTGTTCCATCGTCACTTGATGAAGAATCATTATCAAATTCCTGCTCGTTTGATCTAATTGCCAGCTGAAGCTTATATGCAGAGTCTCTATAAAATTTCGGCATCAATACATATCCCAAAAACTCTCTCATTGGGTAATATAAAGCACGCAATGGGTTAGCATCCCAAGCGTCATCCTTTATCTCAAATTTGGCAAGATAATCATTAACATAACGGCGAAGATCTTCCTCAAGCATTTGTGCTCTGCGCTGGTACGGATGGGAAGCACACCCTGGCTTGGGTAAAATATTAAGAGCATCTATTGGTAACGGAAGCTCCGATAAATATTTGTTGTAACTAAAAATTTTATTAATGAACAGTTCTTTAGTGAAATGCACATTCATAAAAAAAGTATCTTCATCAAACTGAACTAATGATAGTCTAATATCTTTTTGCACTTTGGATTGTAAAGTAATTGATCTTGCATCATATTTGTATTCTGTTTCTTGAGGTGGAGTAGCGTGTTGGAGGTACACCACATAAACAAGTCCACAAGTGAGCGTGTACATTGCATTCAGCTTATCATATATCATACTACTATTACTCCCTGGATAGTTACTCATTTTATTATTCAAATTTTCAGTCAATCTTTTGGTGTTTTAATAATGGTTGGAAATAGGCTCTTGAACCAGTCGAAGTTGTTTCATGATTTTTTTATTATGTCCGCCCAAGTTATTGACACGTAAATAATGACATAGTACAAATTGTCTTTTTGAAGAAGAGTAAGCAGGTACAGTGCAGTCATGAGAAAATTGTATTGTTGATCCATTAATTGAAACGAAGTTTATAAATGCATACGTGTAACGTCTAGTCTATAGTCCATCTGAGATAGGGCTGGCTATTTGTTGATTTTCCAAACGGATTCCCTTTCCCAACTCCAAAATCTATTGAGCTTTGACCTCCAAAGGGAATAGGAGGATACAGTATTGGTAGAAGAGATTCTTCCTCAGCCAAATGCGAAGCATCTTTTTTCGGTGCTTCGCGTGTTGATCTATCGGGCGTTCGTCCATTGATTCCAATATTGTCATCACTTTCGTCAATTTCTTCAGTGTCATCACCATCATCTTCTTCTTCATCGCCATCAATATCAAATCCAGTTTCAGTATGATCATTGGAAGGAGTGTAATAAATCTTTTGTACTCCTTGCTTGTAAAATTCACGGGTAATGTAAGTGCACACAAATTCCTTCTCAGTAAACCCACTATTTAGTTCAGCTGCATGATCATTATAGTATTTGAATCTTTGTTCATAAGTTTCTAGTAAGTGTGTCATATATCTGTGAGTCATGTCTCCCCAGATAGTTCTATTATTTGGATCTTGAGCTGACATTTGTAAATGATCAATAGGACGTGGTAAACCTTGGAAAAAATCACTGTATTTAATAAGGATTGACATTGGGGGTCTCATTGCAACCATGGCATTTATCAAATAAGTTTCTTCATCAAGCATGATAACGGTGAACCTCAATTGACGAGTTGAAATCTGTTCTGCTGTAAAAACATTTGAGGCGCTATGATCTATATGGAGGCCTTCAATTTCGTTTTTCTTCAAATAACGGCCAGCAAAAAGCATGGTTATTATCTGACCTTCATAACATATCACGTCAAATTTGGTATGAAGAAGCATGCTGGCTGCCAATGGTTGTCATTAGATTTGACTCCAATGGAACTGCGTTGGAAAAAGGTCTTGTTTACAAAGAAGCCAATTTTATTTTTTTTAATTATTAGCGGGCCGCGGCCAATGAGGCGACCGAGTGAATTGGCAGAAGAAGTTACTAAACATTAAAAGCATTCAAAAACTCATATATTTCATTTATAACTAGCAATTAAAACTACTCATTCATATATCAGTCTTGTATCCTTATGGCCACTGTGTGATATTTTGGAATTGCAAAGTTTCGACCTCAAAGACTTTCCAGAAGTCAATTGAAGTTCAAACTATTGGCAAAATAAATCCTGTGACCGTCAACAGAAAAGTAGTCTATTTGAGCAAAAAAAGTAAGCTAATAATATTTTCCATTCTCTTCACTTCAAGTGAATTGAGCTCGTAGTTTAATTCACCCGTTACCATTGTTACTAATAAAATGGCTGTTCTCTTGAAAATTTCCCAAAAGGATTTCCTTTACCAACTCCAAAATAGAAAGGACTTTGACCACCAAATGGTACTGGTGGGTAAATGATTGGTAACTGTTCAATTTTTCCATTCATAAATGGGTGCTTTTCTTTTGGTGGGTTGTTTCCCGTAGATGATGGAACTGAGGTGTTGAAAGTTTGTTCGTTTGCTTCAAAACTATCAATTTCATCGGCGCTGGTAGAATCACTATCATCACTCTCATCAATTTGTCTGTTTGTATTTTTGTAATAAATTTTTTCAATCCCCTTTGCGATAAACTCGCGGCTAATACAAGTAGATATAAATTCTCTATTTCCCCCAGACATAATAATCTCAAGTGCATACTCTTCATGATACCCAAAAGCTGCTTCATACTTATCCTTCAAGAATCCCAAAAATCTTGCATTCATTTCTCTATAAGGAGTTGTTGGGAGATCAGCTCTGGCTGATATTTCAAGGTTACTGATAGGAAGCGGTAAGCCTTCAAAATAATCACTGTATTTGACATTCACAGAGATTGGAGGGTGCATACCGATTGTTGAATTTATTAAAAAATGATCATCATCCAGTTTAATAATTGAATATCTAAATTTCCCTTCAGCTTCTAAAGTGAAAACCGTTGTATCTGGTCCAAGAAAAGATCCATCTGACCCATAATTCATCACTTTAAATTCATCTTTCTGAATTACGCCAATATGAGATTTGGCAAATAACATGGTGAACAATTGTCCTTGGTAACATATCACTTGAAACTTGGTAGATAGATCTAAACGAGACATGTTTTGGAGTCTGAATGTGGTGGTGTGTCTTGGTATTGATTTTAACATCAGATCTGATTGTATTTTTCTTCAGGCTACAAAAACCCGTGGAATTTGACAGAAACTACAACAAATTACTCGACAAAAAAACACCATTCAATTTCCATTCAACTAAATGAAACCACCGCCAAAGCCACTTGATCTTCCAAATGGAGTTCCACTTCCTCCAAATGGACCAGCTCCACTATTGCGACCAAGTCCCATTCCACCTGGTAAACCTTTCCCCACAGCATCAAAATCATCTCTTCCCAGTGGATCATCATATCTTGAGCCTGGTGGATGATCACCTCTACCCTCTAGTCCACCTCTACCACCTGATGGTTGTCTAAATAATGGGTGGTTTCTATCTGGAATCATACCTCCTGATTGAGAACCAGCTTCTGGACCCAAATTTGGTCTCATTGGAGGATATTGACCAAATGGATGTAAATCACGATCACCAATTGGAGCATATGGTGAAGAGGATGAAGGTCTTTGGATAAAATCCTCATGGATTTTGCGACGTTGTAATTCATATTCATCATCAAATTTTGGTAACTCCTCGGGCAATGGTTTGGATGAAGATTTCATGGAGCTTGATGAAGAACCTGTTGTTTGTGGATCGGTTCTCTCTGAAAACATTGGTCTTCCACCAATAGTTGGTTTAGCAATATCAATAAAAGTTTTTGTATCTTGTTCACTCAACTCAACTTTTTCTGATTTTTGAAATTTCTGGAAAGCAGGTATTAAAATACTAGTATAAAAATCTGTCCATTCCGCATTTTCTCCAATTGCGCTTTTAGTGATAGTTTCATAAACCTTACCTGCATCACCAAATGACTTTAATAAATGATCCAATAAAGAACCTTTCCTATCGGCACTGTAATTTTCAGCTACAAAACGTTCCAAAGTTGATTCTTGAACTGGTAATTGTATACTAGCAAAGAAATGGTCATATTTAATAATTGCCGAAAGCGTAATGTTACTGATGGTGGATGTGAATAAAAAGTTTTCATCATTATCATCTAGTTTAACAACAGTGAACACATTTGGGATACCTCTTTTTGGTTCTATTGATATTGACACAATGGAATTTTTATCTTTTAGTTGAGTATGGATGGTCTGATTGGCATCCATAATGGTCAAGCAAGCCGCATGGCTCAGAACTTCTAGCTTGGTAGTAAATGCCATATTTTGAGGATTGTTTTTGAATTCAATTGAAAATTGCTGATGATGTTTTAATTCAAATTGCCATCTCAAATCTAAAACAATATCAATTCGCGAAATCTCGACTCACTGGTTTTTTACCCGGCAACTCAGCAAGGGCTTCGCGAATTCGATTTGTGCGCGAATCCGTTTTCCCAGAATCAGAAAAAAGAGGCCACAAGAGAAAAGTTGAGAAGGAGTTTTGTTCGTTGAATCCTTCAAATCAAGTGAAATTTATAAACACAATTGATCGTGTGTGTGATCCTAATTGTTATCCATATATTTGATTATTCACAGCTCAAGATTATGACAACAACAGTGCCAAAGATTTATTCATTCAGTGAATTTGCCGGTGTTGCTGATGCGGTGGCCAACCATGTGATTAATGCTCAAAATCAAGCTTTAGCCAATAGTTTACCAAGTAATAATTCAACAACTTCAGTTCAAAATCTACAAACATTAACTTCACATTCAATTCCTCGTCAAGACCCATCAACAGAAAGTTCTAATAGTAATTCTAATCTTAATACAACAGCTACAACAACACCCAGTGCATCATCCACAAATTTAGCAAGTTCTGGGAGTGGTGTAACCAAGACATCTAAAAAGGCTAAAGAGAAAGCTATTAATAAACGTTTCAAGATTGCAATCTCTGGTGGTTCATTAATAAGTGTATTAGCTCAAGGATTATTGAAAAGAGATGATGTTGTATGGGATAAATGGGATATTTATTTTGCAGATGAACGTTTAGTACCATTTAATGATTCGAATTCAAATTATGGATTAGCCAAGATGGAAATTTTTGATAAATTAAAAGAATTGGGTAAACCTCAACCCAAAGTTTATCATATTGATGAATCATTATTAGATGATGCACAAGCTGTTGCAGATGCTTATGAAAAAGTTTTAATTAAAGGATTTGCAAATAAAGATTCTGTTAGATTACCTTTATTTGATTTATTTTTATTAGGTTGTGCACCAGATGGTCATATCGCATCAATTTTCCCAAATGATCATGAAGTATTGAGAGAAAAATTTGCTTGGGTTGTTCCTGTGGAAAATGCACCATCAGGTCCAAGTAGAAGAATTACATTAACAATACCTGTTATATGTCATTCACATCGTGTTTCATTTGTCGTGGAAGGTGCTGTTAAAGCTTCAATTGTTAAAGTGATTATGGAAAGACCTGAAAAGGGATTACCAGCATCTATTGTTAATGAAGGATCTGCAGGTAGAATTGCATGGTTTGTTGATAAGGATGCTTTAGCAGAAACTTATTTTGGTTAATGAGAATAATGTTTAACTATAGTTGAATATAATGTGTATTTAATTTTCTTTTATTTATCTTGTGAGTGAGTATATGAAGGAGAAATTTGCTTTTGTTTGTGTTTTCTGAGTTTAAAGTTGGTTTGGTTTTATTTATTTTTATATATCTACAGCATAATTTTGAGATGATATTTTGTTTGAGTTGATTATTCCCACTAAATTTCCAGATGGTGTTTTGATTTGTATATTAATTGAAGTTTAAAATGAAGTTGAATGTTGTTTACACGGTTGATTTTTGATTGAGATTGACAATAATTTAGCTGTAAACAGCTGAGCTGTTAACTAAATAGTCATATCTATTGAAAGAGTCACAGTTGGTAATATAGGATTAAATTTTTAAGACAAATATTCTGGATATAAGTGGCCGTGTTTGACGTTGTAGTTAAAATCGCTACGGCCGAGTTACTCGGAGTCTCGGTGGATGGATTCCGTCATATGCCTTATATTATAATGGTTATTTACTGACAAAAAAGTACAATTTGTGAACTACGTCAATATATGACTTGAAGGAATATATTGCAGTGTTAAGAATATCATGAGCTCATCAAATAATCAATTATGAGACATTTGATGTGTCAATTACTGAAACAGATCTCAACGGTCTCCTTATTGTCTAAGCATGTGATTTATTGTTCCTTTTTCGATCTTTAACCCAAAGCTTATACACAATAGTGTTTATCCGTACTGTAAATATACCTTATACTTCAGAATATAAGCAATCCTATCCAGTCTATATCACCTTGTACATTATAGTCTTCGGAACAATACCTCATAGTAAATCCGAGGATTTCGTATTGTTCAAGAGTTTTACAGTAGAGAAAAAAAAACGTTTGAACTTTGGACCATTTATGTTGGTGGTGATGAAAAAAAATATACATATAAAAAGATGAAATGATCATTCAATAGAGAATATATTCAAAAGAGTTTTTCTATCCTCATCACTTCCAATCATGACCATTTCAAAACTAAATTTCATTAGAAAATTAGGTGAAGTTGAAAAATTCTTTACTTCAATCACAAGAATTGGACGTTATAATAATTTTAGTTATATTGTTGCCAAACAACAAACTTATTCACCTGAACAAATCCATTATTCATTATCTCAAACAATCAAATCAAATCCAATCTTAGCAAGTGTTGTCTTGAATGATTCAATATATTTACCAGATTCATTGAAATTGAATCAAGTTTATTCAAAATGGTCAAACCATATCAAATTGAATGAACTATTTTCCAAGATCAATGGTATTAGATTTAAATATTCTGAAGATTCAAATCTCTTTAAGATTGTTGAAACTGATTCACATTTTGCCTTTACTATGGATCATTCAATATTTGATGGGAAATCAGTAATGTCATTATCAAAAGATTTCTTATCAAATTTAAACAATACCCCAGCTTCCCAAAATGTCAATGAACCAATTTATAAATTCAACCCTAAAGATACAATCTCTCCACCTTTAGAAACTATCCTACATCCAAACTCTACAATTCCTAAAAGATTAACATCAGATTTACCAAGATTTGAATCTGGTGTTCATTCATATGGTTTAGGTAAACATCATTTCCAAACCAAAGTCATCAAGAAGCCATCAAACTTGAACATGTCATTAACAACCAAGATTCAAACATCATGGGTCAAGGCATTGATTGAAATGGGGTTCCCAAAATCAGTTCAATATGATACATGTTTTGGAGTTGATTCAAGAAGATGGATTGGTAAATTACAAGATTCATCAATTAGATATGGATGTTATTCAACTGGTTATTTCCAAAGTATTGATCCATTGAATGTGGATCCTCAACTTTATAGTGATGAATTAAGAAATGACGCATTGACTGGTGATATTTTACAACCATTTATGATGTATGCTACATCTGGATTGAATTGGGATGAAGAATTTTCTAAAAATTATAAGGAAATGCATAGAGGATGTCTTGAAATTACAAACATTGGTAAAGTGGAAGAATTAGATAGTTGGTTTGTTCAATCAACTTTTGATTTGGCGTTTGTGTTTGGTATTAATTTAGTTGTCTCGGGTGATGATTTAAGATTTGTATTCACTATGGTTGATAATGAAAAGATTGATTTACAAAAATGGAGTGGGATAATTGATAAATTTGAATTTTTCATGATTAATCATTAGCCATTAAATTAAAGATGTTCTTTCGAATATATAGATGCAGCATAAAAATCAATTTTCCAAATCACTTGAGTAGTCTAAAGCAGCATGATAGTTACCAGTTTCATAATCATAATCATAATCAACAGGCGCCAGTGATAAATGTCTTAGTGTAACATAGCCGCCCAATGCATCAGTGGAATGGATCAATTCCCTTTTCAGTTTCTCCATGTTATTATCAATGAAATCAAATTCATAACTATAACCAGGCAATATTCTTGGTTTGAAAATGATTTTTCTATTAAAATGATCCATATAAAAAGTGTTGAAAGTCAATGAAACATATTCAGGTTTTGTAATCAATTTAACGAAATCTTCAATGGATTCCAACAATTCAGGTTTCAAACAATCTAGTTTATTTAGCAGTTAGAAGTTGATATATTTAGTTTCTTCTAGCACCACCAAGTTGAAATGGAGTTGATGACCAAACAAGTTGTAAATCTTGGATTTAAGAGAGGACTGGGCCACTGTGATCTTGTTGAGGGATAGTCTGAAGGAGCAGCTGAGCGTCATGGTTGTGGTTGGATTAATTTGATGGCAAATAGTAAAAGGAATAAAGTAAAAGAATGTTTTTTCCAATCTCGATCTAGTCATTAGCCGCTGAGTAGAAACTTTGCGAGACTCTCATAAACAAACACAAACTGCTCTGGGCTCTGAACCATCATCATCCGCCTGGCTCTGAGCGCCTGGACAAGGACCTCCACAAGGTCGTCTGCCTGGGAGTCACTGGGGTCGTAGCTAGAGACACAGTTGAACAGGTAGTCCAGTGCCACAAACGTCCCTGAGCGGCCCACTCCAGCTGAGCAATGGACAATCAACGGGTTGGCCTCGTCGTTGAGCCCCCTGGCGAGCTTGGACAATTGGTGGATTGCCTCCCAGTTGTCTGGTTTGCTGAAGTCTGTCCATTGGTCGTAGTACAAATGGTGGATAACTCGTTCATCAACAACTTGATCAGTGGTGCCTGGCTTCAACATCTCCAAGGATAACGTGGTGTAATGAACACCTGGAATGTCAACGTCTTCACTAGCATCAATACACTTCAATCTCAAGTCATTTAGGAACCCATCTTTACCACTTTTGAAAACAACAAAATCATCCTTAACATCTAACCAATACTTGAAACATTTTGATATCCCATGCTCTTCTAATGGAGTAACCATACATATAACAACATTCTTTGCAGTGGTACTCTGTGCAACCATTTGCCAGAAATGACTAGTTGTATTGAAAGTTGGACCTTGACATGAAATGTAATTTGATGATTCACAAGGCTTGCCCCATTTCTTTGTTAGGTCTAAATGAATCTTTGATGCATTGATATAATCACTAAAACCTGGTTTCACTTGCAATGCTACTCTTGTACGATCATATGGAATCACATTTTGATATCTGTTCCGTTTCAGATCGAATCCTTCAACACCATGTTGTAAACTCCATCTTGATTTATCTTGATGAATTGTTGCTTCATGAATTCGTTCACCTTCTAATAACTTGATCTCTTCAAATTTCTTTAATAGTTGGTATTGAGATTGTTGCAAGTATAAAGGCAATTTCCTTTCCATTTTCTGGACTTGTTTCTTCTTCCTTGGTACTTCTTGGTCTAATAAAGAATGTGGTGATGATTTGTGGAATATTGGAATATCATGTAGTAGTTTGAGCATTCTCGGATATGTTTTTTTTTCAAGGTCTTTGTAAACGTTAGGTCTTATTAAATGCTGACAAAACACAAACTAACAACTAGTGTACTCTCTTTGTAAGTGATAATGGAGTGTATATATATATATGAATTAATAATTGGAATTGAATCATTTGTACCTTTCAAATAAGTTTTACTCTTGTCTGTGATTGAAAAGATGGGCAAATCGGATGGATCAAACGATCCCAAACACCCTAGACATAAGCCCAAGGGGACCTATTTGGTGGGCCTAGAAGAAGCTGAAGGGGAGTCTGACAGTCAGACAAGTTAATCATTGTCTCTATGCCCTTTGCCAATGTCTATTTCTCATCATACAATCCCTGTTACTGTTTATATTGTCCAGCCGTGTAACGTAACTTGTTTACGTCTCTGCCTAGCCTCCGCCTAGCCTCTGCTCCCAGAATATACTTTCCAGAAGGAGCCCTGCCTAGAGCTCCCGGATGGGACCCCCCTCCAAACTTTTGGGCGTGGGTGTTCGCGAAATTCGTTTTTCAAGAGGTTTTTCTTGGTGCAAAACTCGAATGTCATTTGAGTTTTAAACTGGGGGATAAACATAATTTTACAATTAACAGACCCTCTACTTCCAATCATAATGGAAATATGAAAGCTAAATCACTCACTACTATATTCAAAAGATCACTATCTGACTATGTCACGTTCCCCATCAGAAATTATAACCCAGCTCCAAATCTAAATCTATCAAAAGATTCAATATACAAAAATGCAAGATTGAAAATCCAACTATTAAAAGCTCCTTCACATTTCGGTCATTTTACAAATAGAATGAATAGATTATACAATGAGGATAAATATACTGTTAATATGATCAAAATACCCATCAGAATCAATGATTATGGGGTTGATAAAACTGTGGAACAAGAATGTTTTACTGCAAGTGTATTTGATGGTCATGGCGGTGATGAATGTTCAACTTTCCTAAGAAATCATTTAAATGAACAAGTTGAAACTTTAAAACCTTCCAAAGAAGGATTTATGAATCTATTATCAAAATATAATGAAAATATTGGAGGTTATTGGAAAAGAATATTTAGGAAAAAAATGATATTTTCAAATCAATTGAACCAAAACAAGATGATATTGATGATTTGAAATTAAGATTAACACAGTCTTATCTATCTCTAGATTATAAATTCATTGAAAATAATCATTCTAAAACAGGTTCAACTTGTACATCAATTTGGTTATATAACCTAGATGGTCGTGATCAAAATAATTTATATTTTGAAAATGGTATAGTTTCAAAACTAATAGTTTCTCAAATTGGTGATACAAAATGTTTGATTTGTGATAAAGATGGTATTGCACATTCATTAAATTCAATACATCATCCAACTTCCACAATTGAATCTAAAAGATTAAATAAATATAGTGCAAATTTTGCAACTGATTCATTTGGTGAAAATAGATTTATGAATTTTGCAAATACAAGATCTTTTGGTGATGTTATTGCTAAATCAAAAGGTATAACTGCAGAACCTGATATAACTTCATATATAATTGGTGATTCTTCTGAAATTTTTAAGAAAAGTTTAGTTAACCAAACTATTGGTGGGAAAGGTGGTGATGAATGTTTTTTAGTTTTAATAACTGATGGTGTTACAAATTATGCAAATGATCAAGAAATTGTGGATTTAATTAAAACTACTCATAATAATAAATTGGGGAAACCTCAAGATTGTGCAGAAGAAGTTATAAAATATGTTGAAGCTATTGGTGGTGATGATAATGCAACTTGTCTTGTTATAAGATTAAATAAATGGGGGAAATGGCCAATGGAGGATAAAACTGGTAGAATTAGAGAGGAAAGATTAAAAATGGGTATATCTAGAATGGAAAGAAGATAACCTATGAAAAACCAATAAGCATAATTGATATATATATATACATGTAATATACAGGGCATAATGATGAATAAATGAGTTAAAATCACTTGTTTTTAGTTTGTGTATATCTGAAAGCTTTTCTTGTTGGTGCAAATTCACCTAATTTTGAACCAACCATATCATCAATAACTTCAAATTGAACATATTCTTTACCATTATGAACTTGAAATTTTAATCCAACAAATTGAGGTAATATTGTACAAGATCTTGCATTTGTTCTAATTGGTGTACCAGTTTTCAATGCATGTCCTATTGGTAATGGAACAACATGTGGACCTGTAAAAAAGTGTTAGTATTGAATAAATCACAAGCTAACGTTATTGAATACACACCTTTCCATGCTGAACGCTTGAGTAGCACACTAGCAGCTCTCATTATGGTGTGATATTGAGGTTAATTCTGAGTATCCTTCAAATCAACCACTTTTTTTCACCAAAATACAATCAAATCGAAAAATTAAATATGGTCGGAATTGCTTCTCTAAAATTACAGTCATGTGACCTTTAACCCTCGAAATGTTGAATCGGAAAGAATCGCGAAATCTCAAAAGGACCAGGTCCCGGGGATTTTTAAAGTTTAGCATCAAAGGGAATCTACACGAAAACATGATATGATTTTAATTATTGTATTGGTATCAAGATAGTTATACAAATTGTTAAATGAGTGAATTGTGTTCTCATAGATAATTGAACCAGCCAGTATCTGAAAAGGTATCACGTATGATGAAGTATGCAGTAGGGAGAATTGAATTCATGATGAGTTGTATGAAGAGTATTGTTGTTTGATTTACTTGGAACCACTAAACAATCCATAGTTTTCTTGGTTGAAACCATATGGATTTTGATGATGTAAAACATAATGGTTTTCAAAGGCTTTAGAGTTTAGTTGGACATATGAATAACCAACTAATAGAGCAGTGGAGATACCTGCAAATAGGATTCCATTTGGTTTTCTGATTGGAGCGTTCATTGTGTAATAATAGTGTTTAAAGTGTTTGTCTTTGGATTCATATCAATCTGAACTGTGAACAAAAGCAGGAAATCCTATTCCTTTTATACACCAATCCTCATTGAGTCTTTGACGTAATCCTATGATTCCCTAAAACCATGGGGAAGACAAAACAAATAACCGGTTGTACAAAACCATGGACTGCTGACCCGGGAAACTGCCACTACCAGACCTCACAAAACAGGACAAACCGTTGGAACTTGGTTGTATTCATCAATCAGCTCACTATTTGAACAAACAAACAACACTATTGATCAAGTGATTTTGTATAGTTGATTAGTTCTAGATCCTATGATTCCCAGTTTCAAAGGTGCTTGATTACATCGTTGATACAAAAATCACCTGTTAAACTACGTAATCAACGATCTAAATTAAATTCGAAATGTTCCGAGATCTGCAGTGAAAAAATCTGATGTGGTGTTGGGATGTTGAAAAGCTCAGATCATGTGACTTATCACGTTTTTTAGTGCTAATCTTGTAAATTTTTTTATTGTACGAGATGAGATGAGTTTATACAAGTCATCTTCAATTACAAGCGCTAAGCTCAAATCAACAATTAGAATGTTTGCCGCTAGATTTGACCCTTTGAGTCTTGTGGTGGAAGATGATAAACCTGTGACGCCTTCAAAAAGATCATTGAGCGATGCTGAAATAGAGAGTGAAAGTGAAGAGAGTGATAAAGATCAAGATATGGATAGTGGAAGTGATGAAAGTGAAAGCAGTGATAGTGAAAGTGAGAGTGAAGACAGCTCTGATGAATCAAATAGTGAAGATGAAACTAAAGATGAAGTTGAAGTTGAAAAAATAAATGATGAGCCAGAAATTCAACAGGATCATGATACAAAATTCTCATCTATAATATCAAGATTCAACAAATCAATAGCAAAACCTAAACAAGATGAAGAGGAATCTGAAGAATCAGACGATCAAACAGAAAAACATGAACTTATACCATTACCACAACCTGAATTACCAAGAGATCAAAGATTATCCCGTGCCTTGACAAATAATTCATTAAATTGGCTAGCAAACCCTCAATATATCAAGACTGATTCAACAAAACCATTTAATGAATTTGATATTTCACCGAAAATCTTGAAAAACTTACAAGATTTGGGTTTTGATAATGCATTTGCTACACAGATTAAAACTTTAGATTTACTATTACCTGAAATCAATAATAAATTAAATCCAAATTCCATAAAAGGTGATTTATTAGTTAATGCATCAACTGGGTCTGGTAAAACTTTAGCATATACAATCCCAATCATTCAATCTTTACAAAATAGAATTGTTCCAAAACTAAGGTGTATTATATTAGTTCCAACAAAACCTTTAATCAATCAAGTTTATAAAACTTTAATCTCCATTTCCAAAGGTATTGATTTAAATATTGTTACTTTAGGTAAAACTGATTTGAACTTACAAGATGAACATTTAAAATTGAAAACAAATGTTCCAGATATCATTGTATCTACACCAGGTAGATTAGTTGATCATTTAAATCTACAAAGTATTGAGTTGAAGAATTTACAATGGTGTATTATTGATGAAGCTGACAGATTATTAAATCAAAGTTTCCAAGATTGGTCAAATGTTTTAATCAAAAATTTGAATTCAATCAATGAAGGTAATAACTTATCAAAAATTTATAAACCAAATTTAATCAAGATGATCTTTTCAGCAACTTTAACTACAGATTCAGGGAAATTATCAAATTTAAATTTCCATAATCCAAGATTGATCATTGTTAATAATGAAGAAAGTATATTACAAAATGACAAGATTTTCACATTACCTTCACAATTATCAGAACATGTTGTTAAATTATCAAGTTCTTCATCAAGTCATAAACCATTATATTTATTGAAATTATTAGAATCATTACAATTTCCTCATAATGTTTTAATTTTCACAAAATCTAATGAATCAACTCTCAGATTATCAAGATTATTATCTTTAATTTCAAATAAATTACAAATACCATTAATAATATCAAATATCAATTCATCACAATCAAGATCTGAAAAATCAAAATTATTAACTCAATTTGCCAAAGGTGAAATTCATATATTAATTTCCACTGATTTAATTTCAAGAGGTATTGATATTTTAACAATTCAACACGTTGTCAATTATGATTTACCAAACTCTTCAAGAGAATATGTTCATAGAGTTGGTAGAACTGCTAGAGCTAATAATAAAGGTGATGCTTACAATTTCCTTATTGGTAAAGGTGAACAAAATTTCTGGAATAAATTTAATTTGGATATTAATAGAGGTGATAATGAAATTAGTGAAATAGAATTACAAGATATTGATTCAATGAAAGATGCTTATGTCGAATCATTAGGTGAATTAGAAAAAGAAGTTTTTGCAACAAATTAAAGAATTATGATCATGTGAATGTATTATAAGAAAATAAATAAACTTTGAATAAATAAGGGTCAATATATATTAATTGACAAGTAAAAATGGGGGTTTCTGTGTTTTTTTCCTCATGCAGCATCTGGAGTGTTTGCAATATATTCAATAGCATCACCAACAGTTTTAAATTGAGATTGATCCTTTTCTGGGATTTCAATACAAAATTCCTCTTCTAATGCCATAATAATATCAACAAGATCTAATGAATCTAACCCTAAATCTTTTGTTAAACTTGATGAATTTTCAATCTTGGAATTTGCTGAAACTTTATCAAAATTTTCTAAAATTTCATATATACGTTCTTGTATCACATCTTTTGTTAATTCAGGAACATCTGAATAAAATCTAACACCCGTATTGAAAACTGGTAATTGATGAGTAATAGGTAAGGATCTTGAGACAGTAATGAAAGAAGGGGTCTTTGATACGATTGAGCGTCTAGCAACTTGGAGTAATCTTGATCTTAGCATTCTGGAATGGGTCGTTTATTGTTCTTTCTGAAGTTGATGTTGAATTTAAGGATTGAAGTAAAGAATTGTCAACGCCAAAGAAAAAAATACAATTCGCGAAACTGTATGGCGCGTACCAGATTCAGGGTTAAACGAATAAGCGCGATTTCGCGAATGGGTTTTGTACAATTTTTTCAGAAACAATAAAATATACAGATACTCGAGAAAATGCTTTGATGGTGGTGTGGCTGACGGTTAGGATTGGAATAAGATAGATGGGCTTTAAAGTAATCTCAAATAAAATTGACTTCAAAAGAACCTTTGTTTGTTGGATTTTTTTTTGGAATATACATTTGATAGTTAGGCGTTCGCGAACATAATCAAACCCGGGTAAAAAAGTCGAATTTCTCGATCGTGAAAAGTTGAGGAAAAGGTCCAAAATTGAATAGAAAATTATTGTAAAGAACGAGTTGAATCAGATTAATCCTCATCCCACCATCCCACCATGACTGCTCTAAGATTCATGTTCAAGTCTTTAATGACTTCTACTCCAACCACCAGCATACTTCGTCAATCCACCGGTGCCTCATCAAGATTTTTACCTTCTTCTTCAACATCCATAAGCTCAATTTTTTCCAATCCATTAAATCCAATCAAAATAAATAATAGAATGGCCACTATAAATCAAATAAAAAGAGGTGCCGTCAAACCTAATCATAAAAGACCAACAGGTGCTCCACATTTAGACAGGTGTCCAATTAAAAAAGGAGTTGTGCTAAGAGTTATGGTTTTAAAACCTAAAAAACCAAATTCAGCTTTAAGAAAAGCTTGTAGAGTAAGATTAACAAATGGTGAAGTTGTTTCAGTTTATATCCCTGGTGAAGGTCATAATGCTCAAGAACATAGTGTTGTTTATGTTAGAGGTGGACGTTGTCAAGATGTACCAGGTATC
The DNA here is from genome assembly GCF_001661255.1 of Hansenula anomala. NCBI lineage: Eukaryota > Fungi > Ascomycota > Saccharomycetes > Phaffomycetales > Wickerhamomycetaceae > Hansenula > Hansenula anomala. Next base: position 2,056,147 of record NW_017567112.1, read on the forward strand.
AAATATCATTGTATACGTGGTGCTATGGATTTGAGTGGTGTTGCCAATAGAACCACTTCAAGATCAAAATATGGTGTGAAAAAACCTGCAAAGGCTGAATAGATGATTTGTATATAAATATTAATGAAGAACTTACATGTACATATTCAGGACAAACATATTTGTGTATTATTATTTATCTTTCAAGGAAACGTCTACCAGTTGCAGTCTTTCTTTCAACAGCTTCATCATTTTCTGGTTTTGCTCTATTCAACACTTTTAAGTATTGATTAACTCTGAATCTCATTCTTGAATGCATATAAGCTTTTGAACATTTGATATGATAATGGAAATAATTTCTAAATAATTGAATATGAGAAATTGTATTATATCTTTTTTGTTGAACTAAATGTCTTGGGAATAAAACAAATGTGACATAACCTTTTTGTTCATTTGGACTAAACTTGATCAAATCTCTAATTTCTAATGGTGGTTCTCTATGAGAATATAAAACTTGTGGGGCATTTTGAACAGCTCTTTTTCTTGCATCAACAAATTCTTGTAAGAAAACTTTACCAAAGATCTTATCTGTTTCATCTTTGAAAATTGTGGAAAATATAACTGTAACTCTATCAAATGATGGTTTAATATAAATAGATTCTTCATCTCTATAATTGATTTCAATGATTGATGATGAATTTTCTGGTTCAATCCCAGTTTCTTGATATTTAGCATTTAGTTCTTCATATTCATCAAATGCTTGTTCGAAAGGAGCAGCTAGTGTGTTTCTTTTCAATAATGAAATTTGATCAATTATTTCCAATTGTTCTTCTTTTGATTTTGATGCAATCTCTTCTAAATCAAGATAAATTGAATAATTATAACCTGGCTCCACTGTATCAGTTTGAAATTGGCCATATATAGAGTTCAATTTACCAGTCACATCATATTTGCTTAGATCTTTCCAAGATTTGGAATTTATAGAGACTAGTAATTTTGTTTTAGATTCAGGTGTTGATAAATGATAAGTTGTATAATCAAAATCTGAAACAATTCTATCAACATTTTGAGGTGTTTCAAACAATTCAGTCAATGTTTTCTTGATCAACAAGTTATCACTTTGTAATTGAAGCATTTTTCAAATCCCAATTGGTTCAAATTTAAAACACTTTTCCAAAGCTTTAACAATATTGTCATTACCTGTCTCCTTTTTCGATCCTTCCCAGAAATTCAAATCGCTAATTTTGAAAGTTCAGATACGAGGGTGACTTTTCTGTCAGGTGACTTTGGCCTCGTAATTCAATTGTAAAATCAATTCGCGAAGATATAACCAACCAACATTCACGCGGCCAGTTACACTCATTTTTGTTTAATCCTCAACAGCTTGTGGTGGAAGCTGTTTAATGGGTCATAAAATTCGAGGATAAAATAATTGGAGTTATTTTACTTTCGGATATCTTAACAGCTCAATGATCACTGACCTACTATATATTGACTCAACCAAATTACTTGTTAAATTTATGTGCTATATTATGTTTCGTTTTAGAGCTGTATTACGATAGATGGACATCAGCCTCATCACAGCATATTCTGAAACAGCTGGAAAGTTTAGTCTATCCGGTAAGGTGAAGTTATGGAGTGCTGCTGGCTCTTGTCCAAATCCAAGCTTAGTGAATGGATAAAATAAATTTAAATCTTTGAGATCTTGGATATCACCTAGTTCAATTTCGGATACTGGACCTCTTAAAAGAACCCTTTTAAGCTTGGTTGTTTTGAATTTCGATATATCAATACTCTCCATCTCCAAACCAACTAATATTGATTCAAGGTTAGGTGCAATCATTTCAATTCTCCCAGAAAATCTATCAAATTGATCAGGCATGCTCGTATCAGTATCAGGGGCGATGAAAAACTTTTTCAATTTTTTAAAGTGGCAGTTTGTCATTTCAAATTTTTGGAAAGTATCTTCATTGGGGAATATGCGAATATCCTCTAAAGTATCAGATGAAACACCGTCTATAGTTATAGCAGCATCTTGTGGTTCCATTTCAAGTTCTTTTAAATTGGGACACCTAGATAAAAGCTGATTTAATGTGTCACTTTGCACATTATAAAATCCAAAGAACTCTAGGCGTAAAAGGCTTGGATATGTTTTACCAAAAGGAATCTTTGAAAGATCACACGGTGAATGGGAATGAATCTGCAAGTTTCGAAGTGATGGAAAATCCGTGGCCTTCAAGTCATTATACAGTTCCATTGATGGACCAAGACTTATCTCTAATGTGGTCAAGACCAATGAGTTAAATTTACCATGCCATAATGTATACTCAGCCGTTGATATGGTTCGCAGGTTCTCAAACACATAATCAGGATTATCTCTTAGAGATAACTCGTTGATATCAATCTCTTTCAATAATGGTGCATTGAAATTTTCAAATGTATCAAACAGCACAAAGTCTGGGTTAGTGGTGCCAATTCTCAACAACTTTGGGGCATTAAAATTCAAAAACTTCACTTTTGTAAAAGAACTCGTGTTTATATCAATTGTCATTTCAGTTAAATTGGGAGCATCAATGTCAATAAGCGAAGTGAAATCTGTAAGAACCAGTGAGCTAACATGCTCCATTGACACGTTTTTGAGATGTCCTCTTATATTTGTTGGAAATCCATTATGATTTAACGCAAGATGAACTTCTTTTGCTTTACCGAAGGTTATATCTCCAATATTGACATCATTCTGGAAATCCAGGAATGTCAGTTTAATCAACTGCAATAAATCATATTTCTCAAAGTCAAAATTTTTGAGAATTGATAGACTTTCCGTACTACACCCAAATAAAATTGAGCTAATTTTTGGCAATTTGAACTTTGAAGTGTCATTGGTTGCTGTACAGCACACAAGTGTGAGCTCATGAAGCTCTGGGAAGTCCAAACTCCCAGGATCAAGCCCAGTAATTTGAACCATACCTAGCTCCCAAAGATTTAAAAAGCAAATCGATACCGTGTTTCTACACGACTCAAATATCGAGCGGCTTTCAATGAGGTTAACTAAAGATTTTGAAGTGCATATGATTTTGATTGATGCCTTTTGGGGCATGTCTTTTATTTTATCCAGAATTATTTGATCATTTGGTTGACCCAGTATGATGAAAGTGGACCATATCTCTGAGGGATCATAGTCTTCTGGAGAATCTTCAAGTGAATAGACGTAGACTGGTGAGTTATCTTCTAGTTTTCTGGCTAAAGCTCTAGCCTCTGTTGTCTCGTCGTGATAAAACATGTAAAACCTAGCTATTCTTGGCCCGATCACTGGAACTTTGGCAAGTGAGGATAAATCGTAAACATCAAGCAAGTTGCATATCCGAAGCAATATCTCATCAGGAAGGGCTAGCAGTGACATTTGAAAACGCGTTTGCTGAACAATTGTATTGTTGATTCTAGTTGAAATTAAAAGTGAATGTGATATTTAGTGACTTGAATGCAGTCTCACTAATAGAGTATCGATATCAATTCTTGTTATATTGTAAGCGTCTATGACTTTGGTGATGAACAAAACTCAATGGCTTAACAGAAACTTTTATCATTGAATTGATGAACTCCAAGAATTTGGGCTGTTCCTGGTTCCTGAACAAATTTTGAACAAATTTACAAAACGGATTCGCGACCTCCCTACAAAATCAATTCTGGCGGAGGTTTTCCATTTTCAGAAACATCAAAGATTATACTACTGATCAATAATCCCCAAATATATAAGAATGGATAGTCCCATTAATGCTTTTCAGGTTGATTAATCTACCTTCAGTCAACGCATCAATTCAGTCGCAGACTGCCAGAATGTCAACTTCAAAACTATCAGGATCTGCTGCTCTTAACTCCAAACTCTTATCCAAACATGAAATCAATTGTGATATGGGCGAAGGATTTGGTCGCTACCAAATTGCTCCAGATGATGAGATAATGCCATTCATTGATCGTGCAAATATTGCTTGTGGATTCCATGCTGGTGATTACAACATTATGTTGAAAACTGTTCAAACTGCTAAAAAATATGGGGTTAAATGTGGTTCCCACCCTGGATTACCTGATATGATTGGTTTCGGAAGAAGACCTTGGAGTATTCCACCTGAAGAGATATACAAGTTGATATTATATCAAACTGGTGCTTTGAAGGCATTTTTGGATGCTGAAGGTGTTGAATTAAGTCATGTTAAACCTCATGGTGAATTATACTTTTACATTGAAAGAGACGAAGCTGTAATGAGAGCTGCTTTGAAAGCTATAAAGACTTTTGGGGTTCCGGTTGTTGGAGCTAAAAATGCACATTACGAGAAAATTGCAAAAGAGGAAGGTGTTGATTTTATTCAAGAGTTGTATGTTGATTGTGATTATGATGCAAAAGGTGCTTTAGTTCCGCCTGCTAAAAGTAGACCTAAAAATCCAGATATCATTCATGATGCTATTTATGTTGCAGGCTCAACAGATACAATCACTGATCAAAATGATAACAAAATGGATTTACATTTTGAAAAAAATCCAATCAGTGTGTGTCTACATTCAGATATGCCAAATTCTTTGAATAATGTTAAGAAGGCTCGTGAAGCAATTGATAAGTTGAATAATATTTAATTATCTATTCATCTATACTTTGAATAACTAAATCAGGAACACAAGAGTTCAATCTTATGTATTCAGCGTTTATCATATCATTCCCATCACATCTTTTTATAGCTTCCTCCATTGAATTTGAAATACCACTCTCTAAATGTCTTTTAACTATTCTAGATCTTGCTGTGGTTGAATCAACATTGATTTTCCAACGTTCATCAACTAAAGATCCAATTTCTTTCCAATTTTCATCTTTCAACAAAACATAATTACCTTCAATAATAACAATCATATGATTTGGCTCCACTTTGATTGCCCTTGGCTTTGGGTCTTTTAATTTGTGATCAAAATCTGGTGCAGTGATTACAACATTTTCATTAATTGGTTCACGTAATAGTTTGACTAGTTTCAAGAACTTTTTAGAATTGAAAGTGAATGGAGCACCACGACGCTTAAATGCTTCCTCTCTATTTGGAAACTTTTCTAACTCTGATCTATAATAATGGAATCCGTCTTGAGTTACCACAATTGCAATCTCTGAGCCATAAAGTTCATTGATTTTTTGAACCACATGTTTTGATATTGTAGATTTCCCAGAGCCAGGTGAGCCAGCTAATCCAATCAAGAGCCTTTGATCAGATGGTATTTGCTCTAATAATTTTAATGCTCTCAAGGCAAGATTATTTTCAGTTTGGTCCATAGTTGATGGTTTTTGAGTACAGCAGCTTGAAGTTGAGGAGACTGTGTTGATGGAAAAAGCGTTCTTTAAATTTGTGTAACCAATGTGCTAGAAATTTTATCAATATGGCAATTACTACAAGTGCTTTTCAATAGATAGTGGAGATCTGAGGACCGTAGAGTTCTTGGATTAAATTGAAACATTTACACAATTGAAAATCGTAAGACTGGGGTTAAGCTGAATAGGTTGCGGCTTTCAAAGGTCCATGGTGCATAATACTTCATCCTTGCCATTCTTCCTGATGATTATATGAGCTCTATACACTTATTCTCAGCTTGATAACACAACGTAATCCTATGGAGATCCTCGTCCCGACTACATATTTCTCTGATGTAAATATTCACTTGCAAAGCGGCGTTATGGGGCATACGGACGGACATTCGTGGGGTGCACCAACTGTACAATCTGGGGTAGTTTAGCCATTTCTCAGCAACGCTATTGTGCAATTTCTGTCTCAAAATTAAAATGGAGCTCAGTCGTCCATTTTCCAAGAGACAAGAAAAATGGTTAATCCGCAGGCGATAGAACAATAATAGGCTAAACATGCGACACTTTGCCAAAAGACTCCCCCATGAACGACACACGTCTACACTTTTTTAAGTCTAACCACATTCAAGCACATACCTCTATAAAGAGTAATCCCCTTCTTCTCGTATTACATCCACCCGATGGATCACAAAGAACCGTTCTCTTCAAAGGGGTCTTTTTCGAGTTGTTGCGCAATGTATGACTTTGACGCAAAAATTCTACCCCAGAAATTTCTTCAAGAAGCGCGAATCTGCGAGAGGTGAATTTTAACCCTTTGCAAGATGTGATACATATGTTTTCATTTCAAAAGGTATAAAAAGAGGTAAGCTTCTGTCTATGGATACTCATATTTGGTTTTTAATTGTCAAAACTTAATTAAAACGCAAAAATGTCTTCTTCAAACAGCTATACAGAGAAGAAGCTATCAAATACAAATCCACTCCATTCAGTTGAAGACTTTGATAGTCATGGAAATGATGAAGAATTCTTCAAATTAGCACATTCTGGTGGTGATAACATTTTTAAAACCTTGAAAGATAACCCTTTGGTGTTCTTTATTGTGCTGTTTGCCTCAATAGGTGGTATCTTATTTGGTTACGATCAAGGTGTGGTTTCTGGTATTTTAACTCAACAATCGTTTGGTGCCCGTTTCCCAAGAATCTATAAAGATGCTGACTATAAAGGTTGGTTTGTCTCTACATTATTGATTTGTGCTTGGTTTGGAAGTTTAATCTTTTCACCTATCGTTGATAAGTATGGGAGAAGAAATTCAATTGTCATTGCATCAGTTATTTTCATTATTGGCAGTATATTCCAATGTGCTGGACATTCAATTTCGATGCTCTTTGGTGGACGTGCTGTTACTGGATTGGGTGTTGGTGCTTTAACAATGGTTGTTCCTATGTTTATTTCAGAGTTGGCACCACCTAGTTCTAGAGGGCAACTGGTTTCTTTACAGCAGCTCAGTATCACTATCGGTATTTTGATCTCATATTGGATCGATTATGGTACAAATTATATTGGTGGTACACATTGTTCACCTGGCACGCCGTATGCAGATGGTGACTCTTTTAATCCTTATACTGATGTTCCTTTGACTGGTTGTGATGGACAAAAAGATGCATCTTGGAGAGTTCCTTTTGGTCTTCAAATCTTTCCAGCTGCTGTGTTAGGTATTGGAATGTGCTTTTTGCCTAAATCTCCTCGTTGGTTATTGATGAAAGGGTTTGAAGATGAATCTTTAAAGACACTTGCTTATGTTCGTCGCTTGCCTACGGGTGATTTAAAGATTCAAGCTGAATTTTTGGAAATGAAGGGTGAAGTTTTATTTGAAAAACAATTCAAGGAGCAAAAATTTGGTGGAAGAAATCGTTTAATGTCAGAGCTTTTAGAGTTCAAAAGTCTATTCTTTATCAAGGCAAACTTCAGACGTGTGTTTATAGGAAGTGCGATAATGTTTTTCCAACAATTTTTGGGTTGCAACGCTATCATTTATTATTCACCTGAAATCTTTAAGAAATTGGGTTTAACAGGTAATATTTCAGGTTTATTAGCATCTGGTGTTTATTCAATTGTGAATTGTTTGTCTACAATTCCAGCTATTATATTTCTTGATAAACTAGGAAGAAAGCCAATGTTAATGGCTGGTTCTGTTGGTACTTGTATCTCATTGGCAATTGTTGGTGGTATCGTTGGTAAATATGATGGTGTTTTAGATCAACATAAAAGTGCCGGCTGGTGTGCTGTTGCATTTATTTATATTTTTGATGTTAATTTTTCTTATTCTTGGGCACCAATTGGTTGGGTTTATCCATCAGAGATTTTTCCACTTGGTATAAGATCAAAGGCAATCTCCATCACGACAAGTTCAACTTGGATGTGTAACTTCATCATCGGGTTGGTGACACCAATGATGCTGGAGAAAATGAAATTTGGTACTTATGTGTTCTTTGCTGCTTTTGCCTTTATTTCATTCTTTTTCGTTTGGTTCTTTATCCCTGAAACCAAATTGAAGACATTAGAAGAAATGGATGAAGTCTTTGGAGATGAAGAGGTTTACCAAAACAAACATGATATGCAAGCAATTAATGCTAACTTGATTCAAGAGCTGAAAAGAAACGATCTTGAAACTAAACAACACATAGAGCACGTTGAATAGGAAAAGTGTTTATGAAAAATGTAAGAATTTTTGAATTTGCCTTTAGTTGCCCTTTGAATATGGCAGACGCTACAAATCGTCGTAAAACACTCATAAACAATTTATTAAACCTTTACTTCATTTGCTATGATTGAATTCTTTTCAAGCCTCTCATCTAAACCGCCAACGCCTTCTAGCTCTTCAACAGTATAACTTCCCCCACCAACTATCACCTGTGGGTCAGCCTTCCCTTTCAAAAGTTGTCTAACTACACTTTTAATGGCGAATCTACCATCCCATATTGGCAAGAGAGTGATGACAGAGCTTGCAATAAAAGCCCATATAAACATAACAACGACCCAACCTGTGAAAAACCATCTAGTGAAAATGTATTTACTTCCATACATTGGAAGAGGGAAAATCACCAGAAAGAAGAATATAAGGAATGCAGTACAAGCGAAACCAATATTTCTTTGTCTCTTTAAAAATCCGTCCTTTTCTCTTTCTTCGCTAACAATTTTTTCTGTTAACCTTTCTCCACTCAAAATATTGGTCAACCCATGTTCTTCATTAATCTCAGAATCATCAGCTTGTTGGATATCTGTTTTCCAAATTTCCCAATCAAAGTTAGCAGGTTTAATCAATACCAAGATGGGAACAAAAATGGCAGGAAAGAAAACTGCGAGTGTGTTACCTGCAGCCAATGCATCATAAGTACTCAAAGTTGTCAAATTTACCACATTATCAGCTTGACTAGCAGCATACCCTATCCATATCGATAAAGAAACACAAGTTGAAACAACAGTTCCGACAATATATGCAAATGCTGACATACGTTTCCAAAACAGTGTACAAGCCATTGGAACTATATTCACGTTAACAACAATACCTGATACTGTAGTAATAAAAGAAACATCAAACCCAGCATGTGCTAATCCAATTGCTAAAGCACTGCAAACGATAAAGAATCCAATAACACCACTATGGCTTGCCAAAACCAACTGCTTACCAGAAGCTTTTGGATTGATGTAAGCTTTATAAATATCATGAGATAAGGTACTTGAGACAGCAACAACTTCAGAGCTATAAGCACTTGTACAAGCCATGAAAATCATAGTCAACACACCACCGCCACCTATTTTACCCAGCAACGCATAAGCCGCAATTGGCATCACCAACCCATCATTGATCTGTTGAGTTGATAACTTGTTTGGATAAGTCGGGAAAGATGATGTATTTTCTAACCCACGACATGCAAGACCAAGAGTTGTAGCTAATGCAAATGGGATGGCAAACCATGATAACCCACCAATTATATATCCTTTCAAAACATATTTCGGATCTGCAGCAAGAGCTTTTTGCATCAATTGAGAATCTGAAGCAGCTGCAAAACCTGCACCTAGAAGAACCAAACCAAATAATCCTCCATTAACAGATGTCATTGTAAGATAAGAACCTTCATGATTTTTAGCAACAGGCTCTTCTTTGGCCGCAATAACTAACAAATCATACAGTGCGCCTGGACTCCCCAATTTATCACTTGTTGCATAAGTAACAAAAATGAACATTAATAAAATGATGAAAATGATTACAGTGTGAACGTAATCTGAAATAAAAGTTGCCTTTATACCACCAAACAATGTATAAATAGTAACAAAGAAAGGTAAAATAACAATTGATGCATCTCTGTTGATACCTGTCAAGTTTGCAATAATTGAAGAGCCATTAATTAACAAGTTTGTTGAGTAACAAATCTGTTGAAAGAAAGAGTACGCACAACTTAATAAATGAGTAGCTTTACCATAACGAACTCTGACAATTTCTTGATAAGTATGAGTAGTTGGAGCTTTCCTTTTGATTTCAATAGCTGCAACGGAGAAAACAATAATTTGAACACAGGCACCAGCACCATACCAATAGCTCCCACTAACACCAAGTTGATATGCAGTCGTACAAGACAATAATAAAGTTGACCCAATAGTCCATCCCGATACAACAGCTGCTGAAATTAACCCAGTTTTCATTGAGCGATTACCAGTCATTAACATTTCAGAAGTTTGAACTTCACCACGAAATTTTTCTAATAGATAAGTTGTAGTAACCATAATCACTGCAAAGGCAAACCCAACGCCAACAACTAACCCCCATCCTACAGATTGAGGGAAAACAACAAAATCACCAGCCATAATGTTGAATTCAATTTATTCTGGTCTCCGCCTTTAGTGTCTGTGGTGAATTAAAATCTTGGAATTCTGGGGAGGATTATGATGCTTTTATGACAGGGGAGGTACATTGTCTGACCTTGAATAGTAATCATACCTTTGAAGCGCACTTCTTATCGCGATTCAGGATTCAGGAAGCATTGAGCTTCAGCCCTGAAAGTTGTGGTAAGCCACCACTGGACACTGGACAGGCTGCAGTATGTATGATACGGTATATATTTGAAAGCTCAGCTCTTATCAAAGCTATTATCAGCGCAACTCATCCACGTTTGAAATCGCCAGTTCAATTCTTTGAAGTTGTGTCCACTTAGTCAAGGTGGAGGAACATGTATCGTTATCATATCACAGATTACCTTCATAACAGGATGCTTGTTTGAATTTGTGGTTCCAAGTTCCAAGGGAACTCTACTATCTTATCATGAACTGTCGTTGTGTTCCTGGCGCGCTTATAATTTTAGTTTTTGCCCAGGCAACCCGGCTTTTGATCGTTTCCCTGGAAACTGGCTTTTGAAGCGGAATTCAAATTCGCGCATTTTCAGGAATCAGGAAATTTGGACCACCAGAACAATTTTGAGATACCATTGAATCATGTGTGTTCATACGCTCAATTACCATTAAAGCTGTGGTTGACAATTAGGGTCTCACTTTCGCTCACTTTGATTTATCGACGGTTTATCCCTGAAAAGTCAATCGACGAGGCTGGAGAAATTGGAGATAGGATGATGATTGGAGAATAGGTATTAGGTAGCACATCCAGCGCACTTTGGTTGAATTGGTCAAAGGATAGGCAGTATGGTCATTATGTGGGGATATCAGTTAACATCAACAATAATCAAAAAAACAGCTCTATAATATATTAACAACGCCATTTAGCTGTGTATTATAGATGTGTGGATAGATATCAACATTTCAACTTCAATATGGTTGAGAAACTAATCAATTCAAGAAGTGCATCAGACTTCAAGCATATCAGAACTGTTCTGATCGCAAATAGAGGTGAAATAGCGTGTCGTATCATATCAAGTTGTAAAAAAGTGAGTACATAGTCCATATCAATTTGTTCATTATTCTAACAAAGAACATAGTTTGGTTTGAAATCAGTTGCTATCTATTCTAAGGAAGATACAGATTCATTACACGTTTCACAATCTGATAAAGCTGTTTTACTACCAGGATCTGGCTCTCAAGCATATATTAATATTGATTCAATCATCGATGTTGCAATAAAAGTTAAAGCTGATGTTGTTATCCCTGGTTATGGATTTCTCTCTGAAAATTCCACTTTCGCTCAAAAACTCCAACAACATGGTATCTTGTTTTCAGGTCCATCAGCTGAATCAGTTGAGGAATTTGGCTTGAAGCATATTGCACGTTCATTAGCTATTAATTCCAAGGTCCCAGTTGTTCCTGGTACTGATTTAGTAGAAACATTAGAAGATGCCAAAGCTGAAGGTGCAAAAATTGGATACCCATTAATGTTAAAATCTACTGCCGGTGGTGGTGGTATGGGTTTGAAAGTTTGTGAAAACGAAAACCAGTTGAAACAATTTTTCAACGAAGTTAAATCCAGAGGTCAAAGTTTATTCAACCATACTGGTGTTTTCATCGAAAAATATGTTCAAAATGCTAGACATATTGAAATTCAATTGTTTGGTAACGGCCTTGGTGATGTTATTACCTTTGGGGAAAGAGAATGCTCAATTCAACGTCGTCATCAAAAAGTTATTGAAGAATCTCCAAGTCCATTTGTTGATTTCGAGATGAGAAAACAATTGAGTGGTTGTGCAATTTCATTGGCTTCTAGTGTTAAATATAAATCAGCAGGGACAATAGAGTTTTTAGTTGATGATGATACTGGTGACTTTTATTTCTTGGAGATGAACACTAGATTACAAGTTGAACATGGTATTTCTGAGTTGGTTTATGGGATTGATCTGGTATATTTGATGCTATTACAATCTGACTATGAAGCTGCTAAATCTGGTATCCCATTGAAGACTTTACAAGAACAAAGTAATTCTTCATGGAGACATGACCTTTTAGAACCAACTGGCCATTCCATTGAGGTAAGAGTGTATGCTGAAAATCCTGTCAAAGATTTCGCTCCATCTCCTGGGATCTTACATCAAGTAGAATTTCCTCCAAGGGAAAGCATTAGAATTGATCATTGGGTTTCAACAGGTACAAAGATTTCTCCATATTTTGATCCGTTGTTGGCAAAGATTATGTGTTGGGGTAAAGATAGGAAAACTGCCACAGATAATCTTATAGCCTATCTTGAAGATGTCAAACTTCATGGTCCACCAACAAATCTTGCTTACTTGATTGACATTTTGAAAACTGAAAAGTTTAATCAAGGTTTCACATTAACTTCATTCTTAAACTCATTAAAATTTCAACCAAGCTTGATTGAGTTTGAAGAGGCTGGTGCTTATACAACTATTCAAGATTTACCAGGTCGTCCTACTGTTAGTGGTGGTATTCCTCGAAGTGGACCGGTTGATCCACTAAGTTTACAAATTGCAAACATAATTGTGGGAAATGATAAATATACTGAATGTTTAGAAATCAATCTCAGTGGCCCAATTTTAAAGTTTCATTCCTCTGCAATAATTGCTCTTGCTGGTGCAAATTTTGAATTCAAAATCAATGGTGAAGATAAACCTTTATTCACTGAGACCTTTGTTGATGCAGGCAGTATAGTGGAAATTGGAGGCTCAAAGAGTAAATCAGCTTCGAAGTGCTATTTGGCAATTAAAGGTGGCTTCCCAGATGTTGCACCATATTTGGGCTCAAAGAGTTGTACACCAACATTAAGTTTAGGTGGTCACCAAGGTCGTGCAATTTTCCAAGGTGATTGCTTAACTATCAAGAAATCTTCAAAATCTGAATGTGAAGGATACGTTTTACCTGAGGCCTCAAGACCAAACTATGAATCGGAGTCTTGGACAATAAGAATGTTGAAGGGTCCACATGATACCGATGACATTGTGTCTAAGGAAGGCTTGAAGCAATTATACAATACAACTTACCATGTTAATTTGAATTCAAATAGAGGTGCAACCAGATTAGATGGACCTGCAGTTGAATTCAGTAGAAAATCTGGAGGTGATGGAGGTTCACATCCAAGTAACATTTTGGAGTATACATATCCATTTGGTGGCTTAAGTGCTGTTGGATCTACAATTGTTATGTATGGTGCCGATGGTGGTACTTTATCTGGATTTGTTTGTGTTTCTGTTCCAACAATGACTGATTTTTGGAAAATTGGACAAGCCGCTACTGGTGCTGCAATTAATTTGAAATTGGTTACTTATGATGATTCTTTGAAATTAAAGAGACAAAGGGAAGAATATATAAACTATCTAGAGTCTAGACCAACACAAGATAATTCTATTGCTTTTGATGATACTTTGGAAGCCTCTGAAGACAAAATAGATGATACCATTTTATACTCAAGAACTGGGTCCAAGGGCTTACCAAATGCTTATTTCAGACAAGCTGGTGAAGATATGATTATTATTGATTTTGGTGTTGTTGATTACGATTTGTTGAATAATGGTCGTCAATATGTGCTAGGTTTGAAAATTAACGAACTGCTCAATGACAGCATTGTTAGAGTAGAAGCTGTAACTGGTGCAATGTGTGTTGTTTTCGATTCTGATCATATATCAAGAGATTTTTTGATCCAAGAGTTGGCCAAATTGGAAAGAAGTATTCCATCTATTGATGAACTAAAAGTTCCATCAAGAGTTTTCAACTTTCCAATAACATTTGACCACAAAGCTTTAAGACATTGTATTGAAAGATACCAACGATCACAAAGGCCACATGCTCCATACTTACCAAATAACACTGATTTTGTTATGAGGGCAAATTGTATCAATACTGTTGAAGAGTTTAAGGCAGCTATTGTTGGTCACACTCAAATTGTTGTTGCTGTTTCCTTTTTGTGTGCTTTACCTCTACTTGTTCATACCGACCCAAGGTTGAGATTCTTAAGCTCTAAATATAATCCAGCAAGAACATTCACACCAGCTGGTGCAATTGGTACTGGCTCTATCGCTCAAGCTATTTACACGGTTGATAGTCCTGGTGGGTACATGATTTGGGGTATGACTTTACCTAATGGATTTTGGGATACATTTAGCAAATTGAAAGGGTTTGATAATTACCCATGGTTTTTACAAAATTTTGATCAAGTCAAGTTTTATGAAGTTTCAGAAGACGAACTTACCAAGATGAATAACGACCTATTGACCGGTGAATATGAGATCACTTGGGAAGATGCAGGGTTTTGAGTCAATTGTGATTCTAGCTCATCAAGAGATAACACTTTTGGTTGTTGTTGTTGTTGTTGTTGTTGTGGAGCAACTGGTGGTGCACCACCCCATAAAGACTCGATTGGTTTCAAAGGATCATCACCTAGTGGCTCTTGGATTGAAATTTGTTGAGGAGGAGCTCTGGCAGCTTGGGCAAAGTTCAGTTGAGGTTGAGGTTGAGATTCACTTGGATTACCAAAATCAAAAGCTTGACCAACTGGAACATCAACACCGAATGTTTCATCATTTAAAGCATCATCCTCTTCATCGAGCCCTTCATAAGTATCCTCGAATTGAAGGACATCTTTGTTGTTCTTGAAATCCCTGTACGACATTTTTGTCTGGAGAATTGTCAATGTTTTGTTTCGAGCTCTAATCCTTTCGCCTTCTGTAGAATCTATGAGCCTTTTATTTCGTTGAAAAAGTTCGCCAACGAACTCAGAAAGTGGTGTTTGGATTAACAGAAAATTGCCAGCACAAAAAATTACATAATCACAGCAGAAAATTAATTGACCCGATATATCTGACAGACAGCTAATTTATTAGGAAATACGCTTCTCATTTAATCAATTTATACACCTTTGACTAGCATTAGTACATCCCCTGGATTTACCATATCACCTTCATCAACGACAACTTGGAGAACTTCAAATTTGGTTTTCTTGTTAGATTTCACACGGACTGCAATCTCCATTTTCATGGCTTCCAAAATCACAACCGTATCATCTAGGGAAACATTTTCACCCTTTTTAAAATTAATCTTGAATACATTAGCTGTCATGTGAGAGGTCACTTTGATTGCTTTTGGATCATTTAAGAAGTCATTAGCAGATCCTTTTGATTCTTTAGCTTGTGCTTTTTCCTGCTCCCATTTTATTAAACTCTCCTCTTCTTCCTTAGTCAATCCATCAATTGCATCAAGTTTCAGTCTCTTCAAGGCTGCTGCTTCATCTTTAACGGTATCTAGCCATTTTGAGTATTTTGCAAAATCGAATTCAGCACCTCAACCTTCCCAGTTTCCACAAGGCCAACCTCCTCAAGGTCCATTTCCTCCAGGTCCAGGTAATTTCTTTTTCCCACCTGGTTTCATTCCTCCTCAACAAGGACCTCCAGGTTTCAATTTTCCACCTCAATTGAACTTGAGTCAAATCCATCCTCAACAGTTTGCTCAACTACCAGCACCTATCCAACAACAATTGATCCAACAAAGTCAAAATCAATTTGCCCCAACTCCTCCACAATCAGCTGAAGTTCAAAAACAACAACATCAGCCAGGTCAAGTGCATAATCTACCACCTCAATTTCAACAACAACAACAACAACCAGAACAACATCAACAGCAATCTGGTTCAGGTGCTCCTCAGCATCTTCAAGCAAATCAACAATACAGAAAAGCTGATTTGGCTGATTTCCCAGTTTTGGGTTCTGAAGAAGCTACACATTTGAAAGATCATAGAGCTCACCATGATCAACAAATTCAAGGTCCGCAATTCCAGCAACAACAGCAACAACAACAACAACAGCAACACTTTAATCAAACTCATGGGAATTACAATCGTCATCACAATCAACATCGTCACCATCATCATGTCGAAAATTTTGATGAACTACCAGAAGAAGAAAAACAACGTTTGATGAGACGTCAACAAAAAGTTGCCCGTATCTCTCTGTTCTCTGGTATTATGACTCCTCGTGATAAAGATTTTGTCACAAGAATCCAGCTTTCTCATATTGTTACAGATGATCCATATAATGAAGATTTCTATTGTCAAGTTTATAAGTTATTGAAAAGTGGAGAACAAATCAATGATAACAACTCCATTGCTCAAGCCTACTTAGACTTCTCGGGTCATAGATTAGGTGGTCGCCATCAAAGAGCCGATGTTGCCTTACAAAGAATGCAACAACAAGTTCAAAAAGCTGTTACTGTCGCTAAAGATAGACCAAGAACAGGTCAATTTGCTAAAGAAGGTTCATTGGGTAAAATTTCATTCTCATCTGGTAAAGCCCCAAGAAAACAATTGGAAATTGTTGCTCATAAACCAGAATTACCAGAAATTTCTAAAGTTGGTAAAAAATTCATTTTGCTACAATTGGAAAATATCTATCAACATGTTTTAAACTTGGAATCTGCTGAAAGAGAAGGTCTAGAGTTAAACACTGAACAACTATGGGAATCATTAAGATTATTCGATAACTCACAACAACTAAATCCATTCATTCAAATGTTATCACATACCAAAGGTTTAAAGATTTTCCCAAGAATTTTCCATTTCTTGAATAGACAACAAAAACTAACTATTGTTACTTTAATCTTTGCCAATTTATCACTTATCAAAATCATTTCAAAATCATCATTTAAGAATTATCCAAATGATGAAATTCCAACCGATGTTGCTAAAACTATTGAAATTTTCCAACTAGTTGTTTTGAAACCAATTGTTTTATTTTTATCATACGATGCAGTTTTAGATGAGATTATTGGATTATTGACCATTTTAATTGAACATAATAATGTTTCTTTCCTTTCAACTTCACAATTGGGTATTTCCTTAATTACTATATTATTATCAAGAGCTGAAATTATTAAACAAGAACATAGTGTTTCAAGTGAAGATTTAGCCTCATGGACCACTGCTTATGATAAATTGTTTTCATCATTGGAGACTAAATTATCATTAATTTTCCCATCTTCAGAATTGAAAAGTGATGGCTCATATCTATGGCAATTTTTAGCAAGTTTAGCATTAAGTGGTAAACTTAATCATCAAAGAATTATTGTTGATGAAATTAGAGATGAAATCTTTGGTGCTGTTCAAAAGGCTAAAGGCAAAGATGAGATTAGTAAGGCTAAGATTATTAACAATTTGAACTTGTTCTTGAATGTTATTGGATTGAATGCAATTGGCGATGAAATTGTTGAATTGAAATAGACTTCTATGTACAATAAATTATACTACATGTATAAATATAATGAATATATTGTGTGAATTTTTGTTAGAAAAAGGAATATGCTATAGTTTGAATGCTTGTAATGCGCTATCTAATTTGGTTAACAATTCTTGCCATTCACCTTCAGGATCACTTAATACAGTGATTGCACCACCTGCTCCAATTCTCCAAGTATTTGTCTCGTCGTTATTCTCTATGTCCGTTTTGTAATGAAAAATTGAGCGGATTATGACACTCCAATCAGCTTTATTATCGACAGACCAATATCCACAAACACCACTATAAATACCTCTTCTTGAATTTTCCAAATTTTGTAAAATGTTGACAGATCTTTTTTTTGGTGCACCAGTCATTGACCCAGGTGGTAACGATCTTGAAAGAACATCAATTCCTGAAAACTCGGTATCTTTGAAATATCCTTTAATGATAGAAACTAATTGATAAACTGTGGAATATTCCTCAACACTCATCAATTTAGAAACTTCAACTTTTGATAAAAGTTCGTATAAATCATGTCTAATCAAATCCACAATCATTAAATTTTCACCAATTTCTTTTGGTGTGTTTAAGATCTCACTAGCTTTTTGGAATGTCATCTCTGGTGTTTTTTTAACAGTACCTTTGATTGGACGTAATTCACATTTGTCATTATTCCAACTTATGAATCTTTCAGGTGAAGAGCTAATCAAGACACAATCATCAAAATTCATGAATGCAGAGTATGGTGAAGGATTTTTCTTGGTTAATGTTTTATAAATTTCCCAAGGTTCTGTATCTTTGGGTATTTGAAGTCTTGTTAATGATGTTAGACATAACTCATATGAGTCTCCAGATGCTAGAAATTCCTGACATTGTGAATATTGTGATTTGTAATCTGATTCAAGAGGTTTTATTATCGACTTGGTTTCGATGTGATCTGATGGAAGCGCAAATGTTATTTCATCTAGAAGTATTGGTTTTATGTCTTGAATGAATGTATCATTTGCAATGGAGATAATGTAAGTTTCTTTGCTTGAATTATTTGCTAAAATGAGATTTTCGATAAATATCAACTTCATATCTGGAATTTTCTCCTTGGTAATCTTTGGTAATTTATCAAACTGCAAGTGGTGACCTTCTTCGTAGGAAAAAAGACCCATGAAACCACCAATGAATGGGAAATCATTTTCATCGGAGCACAGATGAGTCTTCATATAATTTGATAGATATTCCCAAATTGAATTGATTTTTCTAGTTTCTGTTTTATTGTTTTGAGCAACGGTTATTTCATCTGAAGCTTCTGTTGAGTGTGTAACTCTTAAAGAGTTTTCATTTGGCAAACCAATTATAGACCAAGTTCCTGGATGTGATGCAGAATTTAATAAGATGAACTCTTTTCCTTGTTGATGAAGAGTTTCACAAATTTCTATGGCTGATTTTGAAGTTTCTAGTTTCTCAAATTTCAAGTGTATACCTTTTTGGTTTAGCTCAGAGCGTGGTATTAATGGTTTAATTTGAACTGAAGATACTAATCCATTTAGGAGTTCTTTGTCTTGTGCTATTGACCGTTGTGTGTTGTGAGCTTTGGCAATCTCCATAAAGTTTTTGATCAACTGTGAACCTTTTTCTGAACATATTGATTCTGGGTGATACTGAACCCCATACCATGGTTCAGATATATGCTTAGCAGCCATTGTTATCTTTTCACCATGATCATCACAATAAGCTAGACCAACCAAGGATGGTGATAGTTCAGGCACATGCAACGAATGATACCTTACACTTTTGAAGCTTTGATCGATCCCATTGAACATTGGATCGTCATTATGAGTAACATTGTAGACTTGACCGTGCTTGATTGATGATAGTTTATCAACTTCACAACCTTGAGAAAGGCATAACGATTGAAACCCAAGACAAATACCAAGGATGGGTATTGATACACTGCTAATAGTTCCATCAAACAAATGAGGGATCACACCAACGTCTTTATCGAATTTTGGATGGCCTGGACCAGGACCAACAATCACGGCTGAGAATAGATCAATGTAATTTGACAGCTCTGATGCAGAGAGTGTGTCATTATGGATCGTCACAACGGCCTCACCAGTTGATTGCTCGATCAGGCTCTTCAAATTGAACGTGAAGGAGTCATAAGAGTCTATGAGCAGTATTGGCATTTGAGTAAAAGAAAGCTCTGGAGTCCTTTGGTCTTTGGAAAGCATCAAAATGTATCATTTGGTAAATTCTTCAACGGTTTTTTTCAATTTCCATGTGACGATCACAGAACGAATTCGCGAAGTGTGTTTTTTCAAGACTTTGAAATTTTAACGTGTATGTTGAGTTTGAAATGAAGCCATAAAACATTCAAAGAAAGATGATTGAAGTTGTAGTGAATGATAGGTATGTTCTCTCTGAGTGGGTAGTGGTATAGAAGAAATTAGCTAACAATATTTGCCAGAGTTGGAAAGAAAGTGAAGGTGAAGGTGAGTTTAAATAAAGCAAAAGTGCTGATTAGATAACTAACAATATAATAGGCATTGGAAGATGATCTGGTTGGTGATTTCAAGAAGCTACTAGCTGCTCAGATCGGTACTGCTTGGGAAAAGATTTTGTTGAAGAAAGGTAATACAACTTTGAAAGATCACATTTCATTGGGTGACTATGAGATACATAACGGTACAAGTGTTGAATTATACTACTCTTGAGCTTGATTAATGAATGATATGATGCTGACATTATCTCATTATGTAGTTGGATGCAACGTTTCTTTAAGCGATTAATCATTATAAAAAATATTCAACTGGCTGCGGTCTAATATCCGATTGTGGCCTTTCAATCTCTGTTTCTGTTAGTGGGTCTATCTTTCCCCATTGTTCACTGTTTTCTGGTGCTTCCTCAAATACATTGAAATAATGTTCATCCTTGTTATATATTTCCATTATTGAAGCCTTATTACCACACCTATAACAATAATTTGGAGCTGACCATACCGTAGTTACAAGCCCTTTGAAATATATTTGGTACCCATCGTTACAAAGTTGATGTGCTCTAAGAATCTTTTCCATATCATTCATCTTCAAAAACTTTTTCACAACATCAACACCAAATGTATAGCCTGCCCCTCTTGGTGATAATGAAAAATTAGGATTCTCATCATCAGGATCTGACCAGACTAAATCAGCCATTGCACCTTCATGTGGTATTTCTCTAAATCTATCAACAAGTTTAATTTGATCTATTGTATGGACATTTGGCGATAAACCACCATGTGTGCAGAAAATGGTATCATCAATCACGACTGATAAAATCAAATAATCAAATGTATCAGTGAAATAATACCATGGATTTGGATTACCATACTTCCTTATACATTCCGAGTAAAATCCATAGTTTTGTGTGATTTGTCTTGATTCATGATTACCTCTAACTAGATAAACTCTTGTAGGATACCTTATTTTCAAACATATCAGCAAGGTTATGGTCTCAACGCTAAACATTCCTCTATCCACATAATCTCCAAGAAATAAATAGTTTGTATCTGGGCAATAACCCCCTATTTTGAATATTTCAATCAAATCATAAAATTGTCCGTGAATATCACCCACTACCGTAACAGGAGAGTTTATGTACACCACATTACTTTCTTTGACTAGTATCTCTTTCAACTTAAAGCATAGCGCTCTAATTGTAACCTCTGGGAGTAATTCACGTCTATAAAGTCTTTCTATGCATTCATCAAGCTCTAAATTGGCTAGTAATCTTTGTCAGTAATTGTTATAAACAACTTTTTGGAGGACAACACTTACAAAATGTCATAGCTTTTTCAACTTTCTCTTTTCAGTAGATTGACCTCCTTTCCTTGTGTGAGTATGCAGCAAGATGGATATTAAATGTAGTGAGAAAGGTTCCAAGAATCAGTTACATTAGAGATCCCATCGCAGTGTTTTAATATGTTGACATTGTTTTTCTAATTTAAATCTACTTAAAAAATTATGTAATCACAATCGTGAACATGCGCAGATATTATATTTTAAGCATTTTAATTATCACATATAAACATCAAATTTGACACTTATTTTAAGGTTTTCTCAAAGAAAAGTAATAGAAAATTGCCTGGAATTATTTTCAATGTCAATGTGATTTTATAGAGGCATTTGCTGTGGACTCTGAGACGTATTTAATGAGACGTCGACGATATTATTGATGTTTCCAACTAGCTGTACTACAATTACAGATTCATCACCATATCAGAGTAGTACGAAGGCGGATGGTGTAATCACGATGTTTAATCGATATTTATTTTTCTTTAGGTGCATTTCAAATCAAAATATATAATATTACAAAGTTTTTGTATAACGTAATTAATTAAAAAAAATTAAAGGTAATCTCTTGTATCTAAGAATAAAATCAAATTTCAAAATAATTAGACAATGATTTTTTTTATAAATTTCGAATAAAGGCCAGAAATACATATTTTTGCATAATTTAGATTTCCCTGAACTTTGTTTAAGTTTAACGGTATCAATGGCTTTTATATTGATGAAGTTATAGAGTTTTGTAAATGTAGTCACGTGACACAAATCTTCTAATGGTAGTAATCCAGAGGATTTTCAAAGTAAAATTCATCCGTGATAGTTTAGTGGCTAGAATCACCGTTTGTCGTTTGACAGTACATGGTAGACCGGGGTTCAATTCCCCGTCGCGGAGCTCATTTTTTTTGCCAAAATTTGCCGTTTTTTGCTATATAAAGCAACCAGTGCTATATTTTTGATCCATTTTAATTGTCTCCGATCTTTGTTGGTTGTTTTGAAGGTTCTTTTTCATAGTTTGACACTAAAATATTGTTGAAAGCTCTCGGGGATAATTGTATATTATCTCCGAACCTAAAATTGAAAATACACCTTATAACCGATGACATTCAGGGGAAAACTCGTAAACTGAAACTAGCTTAGGCTGCTGTACTACTTTAATAATATATCGACTGCAAGGGATCAAGGCTCCCTTAAGCTTCATGAGATTACTATAAATATTGACCTGCAACACCTAATTAAAATTGAAACTTCAATATATCATCAACGGTAGCAGTTGAACTACCCATTAGTTGATCAAATATTTCTCCAAAGACACCATCACTTGCAGTATAATCATTACCTGGAGCAATCCCTTTACTTGCCTTAAAAAGTCTTGACATTTGTGAATCAAAATCTGAATCATGAAATATTTTGTCATAAAATTCTTCATTGTACAATTCTGAAGGTGTTGAAGATGTTGTATGTTCTTGGAGTAATTCTTTTGAAGCATCCATATTAGTGTTTTTTGGGAACGAACAGAATCTGAAGGCATTTATCAATATATCTGAATATTCATGAATCTCTTCTTTAGTGAATTCCAAAAGCATATTTGAATTATTAATATTAATAATAGTTGCAGGTTCTTCGCTTGGTTTATCATCATCCTTCTCTTTTGTAATGCGATTACCATTTTCCCATTTTGATGAATTGCTCAACTGCATCCATTCAGCATATACTCGTATCAAGCTTTTATTTGATTGGAAAGTTTTTTTGATTTCTTCTCTAGTCTTTGAACCATTTAAAAAAAGATCTTCATTAATTTGACCTTTCTCATTTGATTCCAAGTATTTGATGATTTTATTCATAATTGTAAACTTATTTTTCTTCAAGGCAACAAAACTATATTTACCTGCACCAGTCATTTTCAAAGATTGATAATATTTCGTTCCCAATCTATTTTTATAAATAAACATGAAATCTTCATACCTTTTACAAAGTGGATTAATCAATTTTTCAAATTCTTCTGAGGAAACGTTTGATTTTGATGAATAAAATTTGGAATTTAACAATTCTTGTGCATGATATGCACGTAATAAGCTTCCCACAACAATATTTGAAGCTCTATAAATAGTTGTGTTCAACAAAGGAAGTAATGTGAAGTTGGTGTAAACCGATCTAAAATAGTCATTAAAAGCACCTGCCAAATAGGCACCTGCAATATCCAATGCTGAAACCAAGTTTTCTAAAGATTTTTTGAAGAAAATTTTGTATAGATCTGCATTCAAATGTGCATTTGATTCATAGTGTATTGTTAAACCAACATAAAAACTCAGCTCTAAAGATAATTGCAATAAATTTTTTTCCAATATTTTAACATTTTTAAACATTGAACTTCTAAAAATTCTAGAACCACAGTTCATTTCTTTACATGAAATCATATCTTTCATTGAGTAGTTTGTTTCCACAAATTTTCTAGCCCTTTCTAGTGTTCCAACCAAGGTTGACAAAGTTGGTTTTTCTTGCATATTGTTAACTTCATTACAAAACTTTTGCCAAATTTGATTCAGTTCAGTACTTTTTTCCAAGTCTTCAGCTTGTGCATTTTCAATTGAGTCCACAGATGTTTTCATTGGTGGCTTAACATTGACTAGTGATGGATCTGGTAATACACTTAAAGATCCTGCTAATATTGATGTTTCAGTATCTATATTAACGATGGAGTACCATATTCTTCTTCTTAAATTTGATTCTTTCACATCGTTGGATATCTGACTGTAATTTACTGGATCTCTATGAAGACCCATGGCCAATGCGGATTGAACAATAAAACCAAATAATTGCTGTGATTGAATTAAAGTCAGTCCATCACCATCTTCTGGACAATCTTTAAAATACATTCTGAGGTATAGCAATGCTTGTAATATATGTATTGTAGATTTCCTCAAGACTTTATAAATTGATAGACACATTTGTGCAACGGGTATGGCTTTTACAGAAACTGGATTTTCTTTTAATGGAATCAAAAAAGTGGGCAACTCTTCTTCATCAATAACGGAAACTGCAATTGAAGCATACCGTATTATGATCAAAAACGTAGCCACTATGGCACAATCACGTCTTTCTGAAAATTTAACTTTAGGCTTTAGTGTAACATCATCAAAACTGATGATTCTAGCAACATCTTTTTTGAAAGTATCTTCATCAACAAATGGTCTTAAAATTGACATGAAATGGAAAAAAAAATCCAAATAATTTTCACAAAGAACTTTTGATGGTAAAACTTGTTCTATTGTTTTTATCAAACCTTCAACGTTTTCAGGATTTGAATCTGCTAATCTTAGAAATGGAGAAGTGTTGGCTTCATATAATTTTGCACGATCATTAATAATTCTTTGAATAGATTCTTGAAGTTCAGAGTCCTGATATTTTAAATCCAACAATAGTAACCATTTACTTGCCCCATCTGAATGGTTAGATTTCCAAGTGCTTTTGAACTTTTCACATATTGAACTAGTTGTTGCTCTTATTGTTAAAAACATGTAGCAAACGAAAAAAGCAGTATAATGATCTTTTTTGTGATAAGCCATTGGGTTCAAAGGTGTATGTTCTTCGTGACTCGAATTTTTCATTGATAGTGCATTATAAGATTCATAGAGATCAATCACATCATTGTTATGTTCTCCAAAATCTGATTGAGATAAAACGGAGTTATTCATAGGAGTTGGCAAGGATTTTGGTGAAACATTGTTTGATTTATCTAGTCTACTTTTCAGTAGTTCAATCTCTTCATATAGTTCTTCTCTTGATTTTTGTTGGTACTTCTGATTGGATGCCACGCTAGTCTTCACACAAGCGTTTTCATGGTTTAAACTGTTGTTTACCCAATGTGGGATTTCATATTGACATTCAACACCAAATCTCACACAGTTTGAACATACTGGTTTGACTTTATCACACTAGCAGGTTGTTAGCTAAATGTCAATTTGCAAAGCACATAACTAATTAATACTCACCTTGATCTTTCTTTTCTTGCAGTGTATGCATACCAACGACAGTCTTTGCCTTTTCCTTTTTTGTTTTTGTTCGTTAGCCTCCGCGTCTGACATGACAGTACCAAGTGCAATTTGTAGAAACTTAAATTGATGATGATGAGATGGTGATGATGGCGATATTTTGATACGCTTTTGCACCAACAATGCTAACTGGCCAAGTGATTCTTTCAGCAAAACCTAGCTCTCCCAGCTCAGCAAGTTCTCTATGTTAATAGCCGTCGGTGGAATAGACCTCAACGATGGAACAATTATGTCAACAGGGCGGTTTGAAGTTTGGAGGTGTAGCTGTGGCCAATGTATGGAGATAGCATATGTTTTGGGAACACTCATCACTTTATAAACAGAGCCAGCGCTTAGAAATCTTATTGTTCCAGCGGCGGAAACGGGATTTACATCCGTCTTATCGCCGTGTAATATACGAGGGTGACTCTTGATGCACGTGATACAATGGTCGGAAATATAAACTACAATACAAATACAAAAGCTAGCTTCATAATCATTAATAGTGCAATAAATCATCAAATTGGCCCAATAGATCAGTGGTAGGCTGAAAAAGTTCATTCACAACATCATTCATGTCAGGATTCATTTCTTTATCGATGATATTTGAGCGGCTTCTCTGTAAAACATTAGACATTTGAGCGCTAAACATTGGATCTTGAGCCAAAATATCATAAAAACTGTCATATGAATCACTACTAGCACTTGATACACCACTTGAAAATTCTTGCTCCACATTTTTAGTGCTTGCTGAAACAGAACAATACCTGTATCCACCAGTTAAGATCTCCACAAATTCATTCAAGTCAGTTTCTGTTAATCTAGTGAAATGATTAGAATGGTTGATGTTAACAATAACATCACAAACCGGCTGATGATCTCTATACTGCGCTTTAAGGGCAGCTGTGTATGATTTACTCAATTGCATCCATTGAGAATAAACTTCAAACATTCCTGTGTTTAGTTGAAATAAAGTTCTAATGTCTTGCTTTTTAGCACCTTTCCAAAAAATGTCTGTAACTTTACCATCATCATTTGTTTCTAAAAAACTGACAATTTTGTTCAATACAGAGAATCTATGTTTTTTCAATGATGCATAACTGAATTTACAAGAACAAATCACCTTCAAAGATAAATGATATTTGGCACCAATTGTTTGTTCATAAATGTTCAAATGATTTTCACAGATATTGCACAATGAGTTGATAAATTCGTTAAATGCTTGAATGTTGAGATGACAATCATCTGTTGAATAAAAAACACAAGCCAATAATTCTTGTGCATGAAAACTTCTTAATAAAGCAGCTGATACTGTATTAACCATTCTGTATGTTAATGTAGTTATTATTGGAAATAACGCAAAACTTGCTTGCACAGGATTGATATAATTTTTCAAAGCACCTGATAAATATGCACTTGAAATATCAAACCCAATAGTTGTACTTTCAAGACATTTCTTAAAGAAGTGCTTAAACATGCGAGGATCCAATCGTTTGTTATCTTCATATTGAATGTATAAAATATGATAAACAGTGATCTCTAAGCAAATTTGTAAAAGATTCTTCTCCATAATCTTGTAATTTCTAAGCATGGCAGCCTTATATATTTGCGAATTATCCTCACTATTGGAAATTGAACTCATGAATGACATTGAATAATTTTCATTTACATAAGTTCTTGCATTATCCAACAATTCAACCAACTTTTGCAAAGTCGGTGCTTCATCCATTCTATTGATCCTTTCAACTAATTCTTCATGAATAGCTTGCAACTCAACCTCTTTCTCCAATTCATCTAGTTGAGCTCTTTCCAAAGGGTCACCTAATGTAATAACTGGTAACTTTACACACGTCATCTTTGAAGATGGAACAACACTTAAAGTACCTGATAAAATACCAGTTTGAACATCCAAGGAAACAATTTCGTACCAAATCCTTCTTTTAGCGTTTGCAACCCTCACATCAGTAGATGCAGCATAATGTTTAGGATCTCTATGTAGTCCTATTGAGATTGCAGATTGAACAATCATTCCAAAAAGCATTTGCGATTGGCCTAGTGTTAATCCATCACCATCTTCTGGACAATCTTTATAATAAACCCTTAGGTAAAGTAATGCTTGGATCATTGGAAATGAACTTTTTTTCAATAATTTATAAATTGAAAGACACCTTTGAGCTAAAGGGATCACACTAACAGAAATAAGGTTTTGCCTGAAAGGTAATGTCGAAAGTGATAGATCCTTATCATCAACAACTTGAATTGATATTGATGTATATCTTAAAATGATGAGCAATGTGGCTAAAGTAGCAAAATCAGATCTTTGACTTAATTCAACTTTTGCCTTCAAACAAGCTGGATCATTTTCATCTTCAAAAGTTATCAATCTTTTGATATCTTGTCTGAACAATTCTTCATCAACATACGGTCTTATTGGCCAAATATTTCTGAAAAAAAAGTTCAAGTAAACATCAAGTAATAATTTACCTGGTAATATCGATTCAATATCTTTAATTAAAGCTTCAGTCTGAACATTATCAGAATTTTCAATAGTTGTAAATGGTAAGATATTTGTTTTGAACAGTTGAGATCTATCATTTGTAACTCTTTTGATTGAATTTTTCAAGTCAAAATCCCCATCTTTTTGATCCAATAAAGTTAACCATTTTGTTGCACCATCTGGATGTCTTGATTTCCAACCAGCTTCTTCAAATTTCTTAGTCAGTGAATTTGAAGCTATTTGTAAAGTTATGTATTTAAAGCACAAGAAAAACATCATGTAATGATCAGCTTTATATACTGACATTGTGCTTAATGGTTTATTGTCTTCTTCACTTGAATGCTTCTCGGTTAAACTGTCATAAGAAGCATATAGATCAATAATATCATCAGCATGTTCACCTAATTCAGGATTTTTCTTTTCAAAATCAGGAGTACTTGTATTGGTTCCATTATTCACAGATCTCGATTTCCAATAATTTATCACATCATATAACTCTTCTCTGGTTTTATTTTGATGTTCATTTTCAGAAATAACATCAGTCATGACAGCATTATTTTGTTGAACACTAGTATTCACCCAATATGGCATTTCATATTCACATACACGACCAAATTTCTGACAGTTTGAACATTTTGGTTTAGCTTTATCACACTAAATTGCTTTGTTAGAATCATTGGCCATTAAAAATACTTCCCAAATAGAATACTCACTTTAATCTTTCTCTTTCTGCAATAATTACACGTATACGTGAGCCTTTGTCTCTTCCGTTTCGGTTTGAGTTCCTCAACCTCTGACATTTCTATGATTATTCAACCATCGATAGAAAAATGGTAAAAGAGAACAATTCAAACTATTCAAAACAATTGGGATATTCCAACTTTTCATTTGGGTGCTTCACTTCTTCACTGCAAACTACCAAAAACAAATGTTAGAGCCGCTCTAAAACCGTGCTTCCATAACAGGAAATCCGATACACACCTTAATCACATGACTCAAAATGTACCGGAATTGGTTATATGTCAAATCAACAATATCATCTCGCTTAATTAGCAAACTACATTTAGCTACGTTTCATAGCAATTTGTTCCATTCCTTGAATTACGTTGACCGAAATTTCATTGCTTGTCTCAAGATTCAGCCTCAATTTGAATTCATATATAAAGTAGATCTGAACGTCCACATTTATTAAATTCTTGTCTGGAAACACCCTTAGCATAGCCTTTACATACAGAAATACAAGATGGTGCTTGACAAGTTGAAAAGTTTAGCAATTGATCAAGAATCCTTAAAAGCAGCAGCTCCAGCGGCTCCAGCTGGGAAACCTCCTTCAAAGAAACAAATTTATCAAAGTAGATATAATTTTGGTGTAAATTTTGGTTCATTATTTGTTTTGGAGAAATTCATATTTGATAAATTTTTTATTGATAACACAAGCTGTGAATTAGAAGCAATTACTGCTTATTCAAAGAAAAATGGTGCTGAGAATACCCAAAAGGAATTAGAAGATCATTGGAACAATTATGCTACTGATCAAGATTGGGAATGGTTAAAGAGTAAAGGTGTTACAGCTATTAGAATTCCAATTGGTTATTGGCATGTTAATGGGGGTTCATTTGCTAGTGATACTCCATTTGCAAAAGTTGCTGGTGTTTACAAGAATGCTTGGAGTATTTTCAAAAACATTGTCGCCAAAGCAAAACAATATGATATTGGTGTTTTGATTGATTTACATGCATTACCAGGTGGTGCTAATGCTGCAGAACATAGTGGTCAACAATTATCCAAAGCTGAATTTTGGAAATCTAAGAAAAATGAAAAACTTGCATTATCTGTATTAGAATTTATTGCTCAAGAATTCAAAAATGAAGAAAATATTGTTGGTTTACAAATTGTTAATGAATCAGAATTTGATAATACTGCAGCTTCTCAAAAACATTACTATACAAAAGCTGTTAAACATATTCGTAATATTGATCCTGAAATCCCAATTGTTATCTCTGATGGTTGGTGGCCAGATCAATGGGTTAAATGGGTTGTTGAAAATGAACAAGATTTGAAAAATCAATCTGTTGGTATTGTTATTGATCATCATGTTTATCGTTGCTTTTCAGATGCTGATAAGAAAAAGGCACCAGAACAAATTATTAAAGATTTGAATGGTGATTTATTAACCAATTTATCTGGTCAAGCTGATGTAATGGTTGGTGAATATTCATGTGTTTTAGATGGTGATTCTTGGAATAAAGCTGGTGGTGATCGAAATGAATTAGTCAAACAATATGGTAATGAATTATCAAAATTATTTTATCAAAGAGCAGGTGCAGGTTCTTATTTCTGGACTTTTAGATTTGAACATGGTGATGGTGGTGAATGGGGGTTTGTTCCACAAGTGGAAACAGGTGCTATACCATCAAGACCAACACAAGTTACTCAAGTTCCTCCAGAAGATGAAGTTAACAAGATTTTAGAAAATGAATTGAATCAACATTCTCAATATTGGGATGGACAGAATAAAAATGAAAAATATGAACATTGGAGATATAAAGAAGGTTTCATTACTGGCTGGGCTGATGCTAATGAATTTTCTAAATTTGATGGTTCAACAATTGGTAGAATAAATGCATGGAAAATTGCAAGAAGAAATGAACACATTTCTCATAGAAAAAACTCAAACTTTTTGTGGGAATGGGACCAAGGTTTCGATAAAGCTGTTTCTATTTTCAATCAAGTTGCATTTAGTTAAATGCTAATTATGTGAAGTCAATCTTTCTTTTTTATTATGATTTGATGTGTGTAATACAACGTGTTTATGAATATTATTTTTTGTTAATGATCTGGAAACATAGTTGATGTCTATTATTATACAGTAGTTTACAATGGGGTCAAGAGGGATAAAGGGGTATGAGAAGGGGGTATAATATCAATTCATTTTAATGCTTTTTGAACACCACTACTTGATCTAGTTGATGATGAAGTTTTTCTAATACCACCATGTCCAATAACACCAGTGGTACTTTGTGTTGCTAATTTTGATCTTACTCTTGCACCTGATGTAACTCTACCTCTTTGTTTTGGTAACATTTGCTGAATGGAATCTCTTGTTGATGGTGGTGATGTTGTAATTGTCTTTGTTGTGGTTATAGTTTTGGTGTAATGAATAGTTGAAGATGGGGTATCATCTTTATTATTATCTTCAATTTTTGGAGCTTTTGAATTATAAATTTCTGCTTCAACTTCTTCAGGTGTTTCATTTTCTTTAGATTCTTCTTCATCATCATCTGAGTTAATATTATAATGTCTTTGTCTTTGAGGTGAAGTTTTTCTTGGTTGACCTGGAGATTCAATAGGAACAGCTTTATGAACACTTTTATGTAAATTTGTTGTACCAATACTAATTTTTCTTCTAACTGGAGTTGATGGTGAATGTGAAGCTTTTTCAATTGATTTTCTTTTTTTAAATTCTTCATAACTTATTAAAGTTGAATATCCATTTAGTCTTTCTAATGGAACGTTATCAACAACCATTGTGAATTTCCATTCTCTAAATTGATTTTGATGTAAATATAACCAATGTTGTTGAGGACCAACAACCATACCAGGTCTAATCATTCTCATATAAGCAATACATTCATTTGCAGTGAAACCGTGAGTATAAATCAAATGAGCACCAATTAAACAACCGGTTCTTCCCAAACCAGCTTTACAATGAACTGCAATTTTACCACCGTTCTTAATGATACCTTCAGAAACACCAATAAAGTCCTTAACAATATCCATTGTTGGGCAAGTACCATCATCAAAGATCATATCAATATGTTGAATACCTTTTTTTTCAAATTCGTTCTTATTATATAAATGAGAGTTTAAACGGACAACCAATTGAACATCATTTTTTTGGAAATAATCTAAAACTTTTCTGAATGGTTGATTTAAAGTAGATGATTTTGGTGATTGTTGTGGAGATGCAAATGCAATAAAATTATGATAAATCACGTTAAAATCACCTTGATCAACTCTTTCATATTGTTCATATTCTTCTAAATTGAAATTTGTTAAGTCAAGTAAACCTCTTTCTTTAGCTCTCCAAACACCATAGACAATATCCTGGATTGTAATTTCAAAATCTGCATGACTATAGCCAGCATCTCTAAACCCCATAAATGGTGGGTCAACTTGACATAAAGGTTGTAAAACTTGATGTGGTGACCATGATTGAACCAAGATCATGTAACAAGCTAATAAACAAGCTGCATTACTTCTTTGTCTTGTTTCACTGGAAGAGTAAAACACAATAGCTTTCCCTTGATTTGAATCTTCATTCAAGATATTATGTAGGACAACAGCAAATCTATAAAGATGACCAATGTGTAAAGGCCCAAAATCCAGGTTGAATGAGTTATAAGGTAGAGAATCATCTATTGTGAAGTGAACCAATTCATCTGTATCTTCTGGAGTATAATCATAAACACCAAGATATATACGACCTTAAGAACTGTTAGTAATGAAAATGTATCACTAGAGAGTAATGTACTTACCTCTTAGGAATTCTATAGCATCAACTTTGACTCTCTTTGGCATGATTTCTAGTGATATTTGATGAAATTAATAGTGAAGCAAATTCTTTGTTTATGATGATCTGGGACAGCTGGAAAAAAAACAACACTTGACAAATGGAATATTGTATAGTGGGTATATGCAGCTGGTAGTAGTATCACTCTGCCTAAAGGACTAGAGAGGGTTTTTGTGGTTTTAGCGGTTGCCTGTTTAGTGGGTTTGGGCCTGAGGTTTACTGAATTTTGTGTATACACAAATTTCGGTTGTGATGGTGATGGGCTCTCGAATCCAAAAGTAAACAAAAAAGCGGTTTTGTTTACGTATTTCCCTTTTGGGATTTATCACAAGTCATGTGACCAGATGTGTAAATGGCACGTATTCAAATGGCAGAAAGCTGACCAATTGATTACATAACTTTCTGCTTAATAATTTTTTTTCTTTTCGCCACAATTTTTTTTTTTTTTTTGCCTGATTTCAAACTTTCGAGAAATCTCGAAACTTTTCTTCGCGAATTGGCGTTGACGATAAAATCTAGCTCGCGTAGGGATTACTAAAATGTAGATTCACCTTTGAAAGTATATAAACCCTCTGGATTCCACACCCAGAAATTCAAAATACAGTTGATTATCAAGATTCTCGTCAATCAAAGAACTCTGCGCTCATTCCACTCTACTACATCTACAATCTTTACAAGAATGGTTCATCAAAAAGTCACAATCATTGGTGGTGGTCCAGCTGCCTTAACTGCTGCTTTATATTTATCAAGAGCTGAAATCAAACCAACTTTATATGAAGGTTTATTAGCTAATGGTATTGCTGCTGGTGGTCAATTAACAACAACTACTGAAATCGAAAACTTCCCAGGTTTCCCAGATGGTTTAACCGGTTCTGAATTAGTTGAAAGAATGAAACTTCAAGCTGAAAAATTTGGTACTGAAGTTATTACTGAAACTATTTCAAAAGTTGATTTATCTTCAAAACCATTCAAATTTTGGACTGAATGGAATGAAGATGCTGAACCAATTACTACCGATTCTATTATCTTAGCCACTGGTGCTTCAGCTAAAAGATTAGATTTACCAGGTGAAGAACAATATTGGCAACAAGGTATTTCAGCATGTGCAGTTTGTGATGGTGCTGTTCCAATCTTCAGAAACAAACCTTTAGCTGTTGTTGGTGGTGGTGATTCTGCTTGTGAAGAAGCCTTATTTTTGACGAAATATGGTTCAAAAGTTTATCTAATTGTTAGAAAAGATCATTTAAGAGCATCCACAATTATGCAAAGAAGAGTTCAAAAAAATGATAAATTAGAGATTTTATACAACACGGTTTCTGTTGAAGCTAAAGGTGATGGTAAATTATTAAATGCCTTAGCTATTAAAGATGTCAACACTAATGAAGTTAGAGATTTACCAGTTAATGGTTTATTCTATGCTATTGGTCATACTCCAGCTACTAAAATTGTTCAAGGTCAAGTGGATACTGATGAAAATGGATACATCAAAACTATTCCAGGTTCAACTTTCACTTCAGTTGAAGGTTTCTTCGCTGCTGGTGATGTTCAAGATCATCGTTATAGACAAGCTATTACATCCGCAGGTACTGGTTGTATGGCTGCTTTAGATGCTGAAAAATATTTGTCTGAATTAGAATAACTATATAAACATGATTATTATAAATTATAGATGATTTGATGAGAATTTTATTATACACAAGCTTAATATTTGTCGTTTGAAATTTTGTAGCTACAATCAGGTTTAACTCTTTAATATTGTTTTTGAGAAAATCAATTACATACAAATCTTTTTTTAAAATACTCAATATTTTTGTTCTTCAATCATCACAACTCTTTAATTTTACAGTCCATTTACACTATGAATATTTCTTCTTTCACACCTCTTTAACGTTTGTTTTTCAATTGTAAAGCTTTAACTTGTTCATCAAGAGTTTTAACTTTTTGTTGAATTTCATCCAAATCAGCATTCAATCTATTTCTTTCATTAACAATATTTTGTTCCCATTGTCTAAATCTTTGCTCTTCAGCTTTAACTTGATCAGTGAAAAATTTCTTTAAAGCATTTTCTTCTTCTTTAAATTTAGGATTGTGTAATTTTCTTGAAGTTGCTATTCCAGCACCATTGTTATCAGAATTATCAGAACTTTCCATTCTTAAAGTTCTATAAGTTTCAAAATGTAATTCTTCAGTGGATAATATCAAATCTAATAAATTAGTTCTTAATAATAAAGATCTTAGTTTTCTAAAATCACTGTGAGTTTCATTTTCGACTTCTGCAATACCCCATGGGTATTTACGACCTCTAACTAATTCACCTTTACCATTATCATATTCATATTCAGAACCAATTATTGCAAAAGGCATACTTTCAATCAATTGTTTAGCATGTTCAGAACTTGCTTGATCATCTAAATCAATTGGTGGTGTGTAAATTCTAATTTCTTGAGCTTCAATAACAGATCTAATTCTATTTTTAAATTCTGAAGTTTCAGTTGGAGATAATGTATCACTTTTAGCAATGATTGGAATTAAATTAACTCTTGTTGATAATTTCTTCATTGTTTCAATATCTAAAGGTTTCAAGGAATGACCAGTTGGTCTTATGAAATATAAACAAGCGTGTACTCTTAGATCATGCTTTGCTAAACGTTGAGGTTGTTGTTCTTGTCTCATAAATGAATCATGTTGATCATCAATGAAATCGATAATTGGTTGCCATGAATTCTTATTGTTTATGTTATCACCAAAACCTGGAGTATCAATTATATTTACTCTTAATTTGAAATTCTTCTCCTCTAATTCAGCTCTTATAATTTCAATTTCTGTTGTTGAACGAATTCCACGTTTATGTCTTGATCTATTATCTAAAGGTTGTTTTAATAAAGTTTGGAACAAAGTGTTGATGAAAGTGGTTTTACCTAATCCTGATTCACCAGCAACCATTAAAGTGAAATGACCACCTTGTTTTGTTACGATTTTGTATCTGTTGTTGTTGTTAGTACTACTGGAAACACGAAAAATACCATAAGGCGTAAAAAAAAACACGTACCTTTGATTTGGTAAAGAGGATATCCCAATTGGTTCAACCATTGTGTGATCTGATCTTGGTAGTGTTCAGTTGATTATGAGAGCAGCGATTAAACCGGATTGATCAATTTAATTTGAAAGAATAAGGAATTCTTTTGATGATGTTGTTGTTGTTGTTGAAGATTGGTTTCGTATCAGAATTTTGTGAATTGATTTTGTCGAATTTGATTTTTTTTGATTTTTGACTTCGCGAATGCGTTCTGTGACATCCAGACACCAGCTGATTTCTTTGATTTGTTTCGACTTTTCGATGAAACCATAAATTAAATTTATCACTTAACACTTCAAAATGCTCACGAAATATATTAAGTTAATTACCATACTATGTTGTCAGTTAATGCTTACAGTAGCAAGCGATGCGTCGCCCGGCTTAATATTAGTTGCTTATAACGATATAGGGTTGATTAACAGAGATAATAGTACGAAGGTTGATAGTATTAACCTATTGAGATGTCTTTCCAATAGTAACATTACTGGGTCAGCGCAGGTCTATGTATGTGATTCTGGTCAATTAAATGTTGTGATTGATGAAGACGATCAAGATAAGAAAAGAGAAATTAAAAGAATAGCAGCCATGTGTTATCGCTTTTTGGGTCAGAACTTAAGTTTTGCAACGAGTTACAATGAGAATATGATTGAGGATGATGTTCACACCATATTGTTACAAGATGCTATTCTGTTAACGAATATTAACTTATTTTCAAATGTAATCCGCAATAGGCGTATTGGACAATTTATAATGGGACAAAATTCACTGTCTCATTAAAGGTAATGTCAACAGTTCGGAAGAGTATTATACAACGGAAAAATTCACCAGTGTGCCCAAACCATTTTTCAAAATTTCCGCGAATTTCATTTTATAAAACCTAATAAATGCAATTTGCACTAGTATTCCAGCTTGTTTCTGCTATAATAATTGATCATTCTGTAGAACAAAATGCTGGCTTTTATTTAAATATTTGTTCAAAAAATTTCATGGTGTTTTCATTGCGCTGGAGGGATTCGAAAATCTCAAAATAGTGATCTCAAAAAAAATTAGAGATTAAAACTTTTAAATTTATAAAATAGTATTTTAACATCACTTTTTTGTTAAAAATTTGAAAACAGTATGAAAATCAATGAAGAAGGTATTAAATTATTGTAGAATGTTTTCCTAACTTATATATATATAGAAATTTAGCTAATATTTTTGTTTTCGATAGGAAAATTGATGTTGAAATTTTCCATTTTCACAGTTTCTCTTGAAAAACCATAAAAAAACTACATATAGCACTTTTACTAGTTAAGAACCTAACTTAGAGATATAGTAGACTAACAATTTATATATGGGGAACAATGACTCCTACAAAACTTGTATATCTAGGCTAGTTTTGATTTTGATGTTGTTGATGTTTTCACAATTGGGTGAAAGTCCGGGTAAAATTGTCGTCGAATTTTGATTTTAAAAAATTTTCGCCGAAAAATAAACATTCCCCTTTTCTATTTCCAAAACAACAACAACAAAAACAACAAAAACAATTGAAAGTGTTCAAGTTAAGTATTTCAAAGTATATCAATGGATTAGTGGATGTTTACTAACGTTATGGAAGTAGTTTTGACCCTTTGTGTATTTGTCTTTTGGGGGAAATTGGGATTTCAGGATTTCTATAGAAATCAAGGGTAAACAAACAAAAACAACAAAAACAACAAAACGTTATCACGATGAGTATTCTAAATGGCATCAATGCATTGCTGGGACTTTACTAACGTTACTTCAATAGTTATGATCAGATTTCTTTTTGAATTTTGAAGGAAACTGATTTTGGGGTTTTTATAAAAATTAAGGGGCAAACAAAATTAAACAATGTTCTTAAACCAAGAACCTTGGGTAAACTTTAAGGAATTGATTAAGGAGTCTTGAAAATTCAGATCCAATTGATACTTGAGAACTGAGGGAGTCTTGTTTGCAATTTTAAAGTGAGTATTAATTGTTTGTTTTCTTAATTTTTATTCAATTAGCAATGCCCTTTCTTTAGAAAAAACATTCGCTACAAACTACTAATGTTCTGAGACGACGTCCTATATGGTGGTTATCTCTAGGTTTTTGCCTCTTTGAGGAACATCAAAATTTGTTGTTGTGAATA
The DNA here is from genome assembly GCF_001661255.1 of Hansenula anomala. NCBI lineage: Eukaryota > Fungi > Ascomycota > Saccharomycetes > Phaffomycetales > Wickerhamomycetaceae > Hansenula > Hansenula anomala. The sequence goes on from NW_017567112.1 coordinate 2,093,736, forward strand.
ATCGTTAGCATTTGTTGACTTGGGACGTGTATTTTTATACATTTGATTGTTTCCCTATAGCTTTAACATTTGCTGAATTGTTTTAATTCCGGTTAATACAATGATTTTGATTGTTCCATTTTGTTCTTGTTAACAAAATAGGCCGTCATTTCCAATTTATGCTTCAGACCTCTGTGAGATTACATTTGAATGATATTAAACTCAAGGGAGGGTGGTTAGAAATAACTTACTTGACTCTGTCTGCAAGATTTTGGAAATGACAATTCACCAAATCGCACTTTTCTTGATTTTAAGTTATTTAGCTTAATTTAAAGTCTGAAACTTGTGTCTATCGGTTGATTGGTTGGACAGAAAGCTAACAAAGCCATTCTGTCCGTTTTATTTAAGCTCGGTGAAGCTAATCAAGTCGTCAACGTTAGCTTTGTGGATTTATGGTTCCATCTACCCCGTGGATTCCTTCCTTAGGTCACTGTTCCTACTGCGTTGGAATCTACTTGATGATCTGTGCTATACTGAGTTTCTTGTGAAGAAAACTCAGCGCATGTTTGGCATTTAAGCCATGAGATGTCATTTTATGACTGGTCATTCCTGCAATTTACTAGATTGATGAAACAACGCCAGTCATGGTATTTTGGCACTAGCATTAACATGGAGATGCATCTCTATGTTGTTCTTGGATCAGGTATTGCTATTTGTGAAAAGGTTCTGAAGGTTCAGGCTCAATTACAAACAGTGATAGTAGTTCTATGTTATAGACAGTAAACAAGAGCTAATAATATATATCTGTATTCTTCAAAGATAAAAGAGTTCCTAAATAAAAGAAACCCCAATTCTTTATCTATTCAAACATGAAAAACGATCAAAATCTATATGGGATTCTTCTTCATCCCATACTCTCAGGTAGCTTTTAATAGTATGGGACAGTATCTTTTCCCATGAAAAGTAGTTGACTTCAAGCTAAAATATATATGGGACCTCAATCTGTCCCACATACAAGCAGTTTAACGAGGCAGAAAAATGTATGGGAAAAGATCGTTCCCATACTATAAGCCATGGGACTAAGATTGATCCCATACTATAAGATATGGGATTGAAATCTATCCCATACCCTAAAAGTTGATTCGGATTTTGCAATTCAAAGTGGTATGGGACAAGGAACTATCCCATACATAAAGAACACATTACATTCATTTTAAACGTTTTGAAAAGCATCATTATGGTCAAGTAAAGGCTGCTTTATATACTAGTGTATTTGCTTATAGTTGAATCGCTTTAGTTTGTGTAAAAACTTGAAATTGATAGGGTTCAGCTGTGACGCGTATGCGTGTTTTTTTTCAAAATCTCGAGAATTTGGAAGGGCCTGTGCAGCAAAAACACGGCGAACTATAAACGATATAACTCAACAACCAGAAGAGTACACGGCGTAAGATTTACAGGAGAGATAGCCAAGCATCTGAAGATAAAAATTTTCACATAAAAAAAATTATAAAAGGGTTGGTGATGGCCCTTGGGTGGGTTTCATCCTTACAGGGACAGTGGGTCTGTAAAGATTTTTAATATTGATTGTTAAGGACACACTGGTGAATTTTTCCGTTCTGTACTGACCATCAACAGTTCGTGATTAGGTAAGAGATCATTCATTATGCTGTTTCCTCTAACACTCATTTATTACTTTATTACTATAACTCTATTATTATTATTCAAGTGCTATATTCATTCATTCCACTTATTTGATTGATGCTAGTTTGCTACATTCATTATTCTACTATAAGAAAGGGAATTGTCCTTATTGATTATTTATTCTATACTTTATATGAAATATCCTTTATTAACATTTGTGTTACAGATTAGTTTTCTATCTCATAATTATAATTATGATCAAATATCTATTTAAGTGTCATAACAGATTATAGCTAAATAATTAGTTATAACCAGACATAACTCAACTCATCATGACACCTACTGTTGGAGAACTTCCTATCATTCAACATCACTAGGGTGTTACAAAGATAAATTATATCCCACTGTATTATGAAATCTTAATTTGATTGATAGTTTGACGGCTTAGAGTCTTTTTGCATGGAACCCTATTATTTTAAGAAACCAATTACTAGAAATCTAGTGGTTATTAAACTGTGAATTTGGAATTTGAACTTGATGGAAGTAATTGTATAATATAGATAAGGTTAGAAATATAAGAACATACTCTGTAAAAAAAAAATATAAAAAAAAGAAGAAATATCACAATTCAAAGAATGAGTTTCGATATATATGCTTTATCTGTCATTTATTTTAGGGATCAGCACTCTCCAATACCACAGCAAGTCCTAAATGATATCATGAAAATGATTGCAAGACGGTTCCATGGTCTATCCGTTGATGTTTTGAAGCCACCTTTAAAACTGGGTGGTTTTGGTCTCATTGATCTTGAACAACAATTACTTGGTTATAGGGCAAAAAAGGTTTACAACATAATTTGTGTTTCACATTACTGTGCATACATTTCTTTCAGAGACAAGCTTCAGCATTTGGCCATCATCATCACCAACATTTTCCATCTCCATCCATCTCAACGTATTGTTCACGTCCCCATTGGTAACTATGGACATTCAGCTAGAGATCCTGATGGAAATTTGGTAGCAACTGAAGAATCATCTTATGACAACTGTGACAACTTACTGGCTCAAGATCATGGTTCTGACGGTACAAAAGTGGGTTTTCCCTTCTATCAATTACTAGACGGTTCCTTTTTAGAGTTTTATCACAATTTACCGCACTCTTCGTTGTTCAGAAAACAAGTTGAACAAGTCGCTGGCCCTGAAAATAGAATCAAAACAACCATGAATTGTTGCGAGCACTGCCAAAAATCAAACTTCATCATCAATGTTTCTCTGATGCTCAGATTGCTCAATTGGAGGCACGGTTTCAGGTGGTACATCCAGCTGACTCGGCTGGCTCTCTAGATTACTTCAAGGTAAAGGAAACAAGTGTTTACAGGAAGTTCATTAAGACTGGTCACCAGGCTTCCAACGACATTCATCTTCAAGTTTTAGATATCAAGGAAGAAAAATTAACTGTTGACTCTTTCAAACACTTTCACAAAAAGTTCTATGAAGAGAAGGGAAACGCTCGAACCACTACAGTTTTCTCCACGCCATCTTCAAACCATCAATTATTACAAACCAAAGTGTTATCAACTTTCAAATGGGAAACTTTTTGGCTACAATTGTACAAGCACCAAACTCAACGTCCAGGCTATTTAGAAGCATTACAGAGATTTAATCTAGGTCATTACAAGTACAAGTTTCCAATTTCACCTCATCATCAACAATTTCCGGACAAACCATAGAAACCTGCTGCTTATGTGGTGATGATTCTGAACCAGAAACTTTTCACCATTTTTTTCAAAATTGTCATATCAGCAAGCTCATCTATCAACAAGTTAACTAAGGAGGAACGCCACTTCATTTAGACAATTTGTTTGTGCCGCTTAAACGTGACTTACACTCTTTGCGCTCAATCAATGTTTACCTTGAAATACTTTTGGCGCTTCGTCAATCACGTCTTAATTCCTCACTCCCATCTTTTGATGCTTCAGAGATCGTTGAAAGAGTCCAACAGATGATCCAACAAAAAAACTCTTCCTTCAACTACTACACTTCCATGGCCTAATTACCTTTTGAAAGCATAAATGAATTTTTACACTAGCAATGATTGATGCGAATAACTTCAAAACTAGCTGTTGAGATACTCCCAAAACGCTGGGTTCTTCTCAGGTTATCCGGTCTCGAGTACTAGTCCAAACGAGACAGGTTGTTTCACAGCAATTATTTTGGGATTAGTCCAAACCCTGTGACTCTATATGATGGGGTAAAATTTTCCGTTGTATATATAATACTCTTCGCTCTATATAGCTTAGTAAGTAATTAGATAATACATGTATATTTTTGTAAAAAAAAAAGTCGAACAAGACTCAAACCACTGAATTTTGGTGTGATTAGAGCAAGATCAAGTGTTGTTAAAAGATGGCTGGATTGGACGCTGACACAGTATTGACACCGTTCATCAAGTCCCTTCTGCTGGACCCCCCAAACCTCAAGCCAGACGACCTTTCGCTCGTGATTAAACTTATTGTCCAAGGTGTGCCGTCAGATGTCCAAATCGCTAGTTTCCTAACTGCTTTGAGATTGAGGAACTTGGATCATAAGCCTGAATTCATCGCTGCTGCTGCATCAAGGGTCCTAGAATATTCAGATATCGTAAACCCATTGGACGTTGATCCTCAAGGATATGTTGATATCGTTGGTACTGGAGGTGATGGTCAAAATACATTTAATGTTTCTACAAGTTCAGCTATAGTGGCTGCTGGTATAGGGATTGATGTTTGTAAACATGGTGGGAAAGCATCTACATCATCCTCAGGTGCTGGTGATTTACTATCTTCGTTAGGAATAGATCTATCAAAAGTTACCTCTACAACAGCTTCAAGAATTTTACAAAAATCAAAATTTGTATTTTTATTTGCCCCAAATTTCCATAGTGCTATGAAAAAAGTAGCCAGAATAAGAACAGCTATTGGTGTTCCAACAATTTTCAATATATTAGGTCCTTTATTGAATCCAAGTCCGTTGAGAGCAAGAATTATTGGTGTCTATTCAGAATCATTAGGTCAAGTCTTTGCTGAAGCTGTATTGAAATTAGATAAAGAAAAATGTAGAAAGGCAAGATCAATGATTGTTTGGGGTCAAATCGGGCTAGATGAGATCAGTCCTATTGGGAAAACTAAAATCTGGATTGTTGATCCAGAAACTGAAATAATTGATGTTCAATATATTGAACCAAAAGATTTTGAATTAAATGAACACTCAATTCAATCCGTTGCATCAGGTACACCTGCTGAAAATGCTCAATTATTACTTAGAATTTTGAATAATGAGTTTGAAGAAGGTGATCCTGTGTTTGATTACATAGTGATGAACACTGCTGCATTGGCTGTTGTTAGTGGTGCTGCTAAAGATTGGAAAGAAGGCAAACAACTGGCAATTGAATCGATACAATCAGGTGCTGCGTTGGCCGCTCTAAACTCATTCAAAGCTGCCATTGACGAAGTCGAAAGTATTCAGCTTGACTAAGAGACTTCATTAGAATTACTGTGATATAAATAAAATTATTTAGTGTAGTCTATTATGGTGTGTCCCATATCAATTTATTTTGAACGACGTTGCCATAGTTACATTCGCGAATCTGTTTTTTTGGTGTTCAAAGAAAAAGTAAACAAAACAATAAATACAAAACGTTGAAAACAAAACAGAAGCTGAATCAAGTCCTAGAAACCCACCGTCTCCGTTCATTCTGATCCACAATTCTAGCTAGTGCTATCCATCTTTATACTCTCCTTTACCTTCAATATATTCCGTCATCGCTCATCAAGTTATCATCTTTTTTACACATCATTTTGTGGTATTATTGCAGCTAGAATAAGATGTTTAAAACCAAACCATTGATTGGTACACCAAATGACTCAAGGGTTGGTAACAAGTTTGAGTTTACACCTATAGGGTATAAGGTTAATGATGAAAATAGAGACCCAAGAACAAATACAATAAAGAGAACTTCGAAATTGAATCCAATGTCAACAATAAAAAGAAATAGAGACCCTTTCAATGGATCTCCATTAGCAAATTCAGTACGTGGCGGATCTTCCTTTATTGAGCCTGAATCATTTGATACAATCCATTATTCAGATAATGGCCGTCAACAAATTTCAAAACAACATAAAACTTCATCACCAGTGCCAAATGGTTTTGATAATCATGATTTATTGAACAATGGTTCTAACCCAGTTAGACAACAACAAGAAAATGTTTCCAAGTTACAAGATGAAAATTATAACCTAAAAGTGAAGATTGCTAGCCTTACAAGATTTCTAAATTCAATAACGAATAATGAACAACAGGAAATTTATCAACAGAATTCTGAATTACAAGAGAAATTAATAGAAATGAGAGGTCAGATAAGCTTGTTAAATCAAGAACTTTCAGATTCAAAAAAGTCAACAAACTCAGCTGCAAATGATGTTGAAGTTGAAAAATTCAAAGATGAAATCAGATCTCTAAACAAAATTATTCAAGAATTACGTGAAGCGACTGAAAACCAACATGAATTAGAAAGGGAAGTTAATAAGTTACATCAAGTTATTGAAGAATTGGAAACTGAGAATATTAAAGAAAAACAAAGCTCAATATCTCCAGCATATGTTGATAAACTTGAAGAACAGTTGGAAGAAGTTAAGGAAAGATTACACGACGTGGAATTTGAATTAAACCGTAAAAATGAAGAACTTGATGGGAAAGATGATAAATTAGAAGAAATGGAGGAGATCTTGAGAAAACATAAGTCATTAAGCGATAAACAACAAGATCAAATCGAAGATGAATTAGAAGATATGAAAGATGCTATCAGGGCAAAAGATAAAGAGATTGATTCACTAATGGATAAACTTGATGCAAAAGATTCGTTGTTAGCTCAGCTGAAAAATGATTATGATTCATTGAAGGAAAAATTACAAAACGATTATGCCAAGTTGAAAGATGGACAAGTTGAAAGCAATAAATTCCAACAAAAGTTGAAAGAGCTCGAGATTGAAAAAAATCAAAAGAATGATCAATTGAAACAATCACAATCAAAATATTCCGAAACATTACGTGAACTAAGTGATTTACGCCATGACTTGGCATCTGCTAATGATATGATGCGCAAACAAGAAAATGTTATTGATGAATTGAGGTCGACTAAAACTTCAAATGAAAAAATTTACAAATTTGCTGATGATTTGAAGGTCAAGGTTAAATCATTAGAGAAAGAATTGCACAGCTTATCACTTGAACGTGATGTTTTACAAAAACAACTAGCAAAATCAGATCAAGAAATAATTGGTTTGAAAAACAACAATGAACGTACTTATAAAGCATATAATGAATTGAAAAAGAAACAGCAACAAAATCAATCAACCCAAGCCACTACTTCAAATAATGAACAGTTTTGGAAATCGGAAATTGATCAATTGTCAAACCAAATTAATGATTTGAATGTTGAGAATAAAAAACTTTCTAGAGAATTACAAAATGAAAAAGTTTTGAAGAAGCTTGATGTTGATAGTTATGAAAAACATGAAGTGAAAAATTTAACAGCTAGATGCAATGATCTTCAATTGGAATTATCTGAGAAAGAAAATCTTTTTAATCATACTGTTAACAAATATAAGAATGAAATTGAAAACTATAAGTCAATGATTAGAGAAAAAGAGGATGAGTTACGTAAAGTTTCCAGTGAATTAAGAGCAATCAAATATTCAACTACTCAACAACTTGATGAGGAAAAACTAGAAGCATTGAAAGTTAAAAGTTCCAAAGAATACCAAATCAAAGCAATGAAAATTGAATTAGATAACCTCAAAGAGGAACATGATGCTGAAGTTAAATCTTACAAAAAATTGATTGAAAGACTCAAAAATGCCTCCTCGGGCAAAGATGTCGATGATGTTAACTCAAGACTTGTATCCAATACTGCCAATGAAACTGATCAATTGCTTCAAAAAATTAATGATAAAAATAATAAAATCAGAATTTTGAACAACAAATTAACTGAGGCAGTCTCCAATGTCAAGGTATTGGAAAAAGAAGTTTCAAGGTTGGAAGGTGTCAAATTATCATTATTACATGACAATAAGAAACTTGACGCCAAGATTGATTTGTTATCTGATGAGCTGGTATCACAGAGAAAAGAAACTGAAAGACTATTATCACAAGCTACTGACCCGTCAACTATCTATGAGTTGAAACGTGAGTTGAAGCTAAGAGAAAATCAGCTAGAAGCTTCAAATAAGGAATTTAATGAGATGAAACATGATTTGATCAATAAATATAGAGAGATTCATGATGAAAAATCATCATTGGAGAGAAGAGTTGAAAAAATAATAAAGAATTACCGTCAACTACAAAACAATCTCAACGGTAAGGTATTTGATAACAAGTCACCATCTTTATCATCAAAAGAACTGATAATGACCAAAGATCAAGCTGATTTCTATAGAATGAAATACAACAAAAGCACTTATGTCATCAATGATTTGAAGTTTATGAATTCATTCATGTTAAAATCCATTCAAGCAACAAATTCACATATTAAAAAAGATGTTAAAAAATTGCAAACTGCTGGGATTTATCCAGATTATGAATTAATTTGTAATAAAAAGCCATCATTATCAGTGTTGTTCAAATTTGTTGTTGCTGCTGTTAGAATCAAAAGGAAAACTGAGCATAGTGGGATAAGGAACAAAAAACTTGAAAATTTGAAATTCAAGCTGGAATTGCAGGATTATTGAAACAAAAACAATTTCAAAATAAAAGCATGATATGCTTCTGTAACATTTAATTAATTAATGGATAATGGTCAATGTTTTAGGGATGTTTATATAGTGTTTGTTTTAATTTAAAAGCGGGTTTAATTAACATTGCAGGTTGTAGTAGCTCATTATAAACCATCATTCTTTATCTGAAGCTCAAGGTTTTTGATTCTCTGCTTGAAATCCGAAACAATAATGCTTATTTGTTCCAGCATTGTAAAGTCATTGTCAAGGTTATCACACTTTTGTATTAAATCTTTCAAATTGTTTGCCGATGTTTCAACATCAAGAAGCTCCCTTTCAGCTTCGTCTTTCCTACTAATAACACTAGATTCCGTCTGTTGAGCCAATACTTCCATCTTTTCACTTATCTTGTAAAGCAGATAATCAAAACTCAAAGCAAGTTTCTTGACACCCAATGGATCATCCTCTTCTTCAACATATTCTGATTCTAATTGTGGATCTTCAGGTATGGATATCACATCTTCAGAGCTTGAATTCACGGTAGAACCACCACTCAATGCTTCATGAGTAGCTCTATGTATAGAATTTGTACCAGAACTTGACATTTGCTGGTTAATAATTTTGATAAAATGAGCTTTTAGAAGGGTTTTACTCTAACTCACCATGCAAAACTTTTGGAAAGTTTATATCAGTGTTGCCCTTACCGGTTACCCTCTATCAGTTTGCAAAACGAATTCGCGAATTGTTTTTTGGGTTGTTTAAAGGAGATTTCGTATTGACAAGTTTGATTCGGCAAAGTTTATCAACACTTTCAAGAATTCCAATTGAGTATCTAAAAGAAAGAGATTCTATAAAGAGTGATAGAAAAATGTCTTACCAGGAAAGACAGCATCAAAGCAGCTCATCTTCTTTGGTGAGAAAGATTTGTAAGTGGATAATAGAAATCTTGAAAGTTATTCAGATGACACATCAATCATTGATCATGTCAATTGAATCCTCGAGAATTTGATCATGAACTTGATTCTAACTTATGTTAAATAGATAGGGCTTGCAGATCTACGCTAGCGGAGCCTGATCTTGCGTTGAATTTAGCAGTCGCAGACTATGTGAACGATAAGCAAGGTGGAGCGTAAGTATTGAGGATATCTAAGATCTTAAGAGCAAAGTTACTAACACCATCCCAGTCCAAGAGAAGCTGCTGTTACGATTGTCAATTTGATCAATAGCAGAGATAGTCATACATCCATTTTTGCATTGAATCTTTTAGATGTCTTGGTGAAAAACTGTGGTTATCCTTTCCATTTGCAAATATCTCGTAAGGAGTTTCTTAATGAATTAGTCAAAAGATTCCCAGAAAGACCACCAGTTAGATACTCTCGTCCCCAAAGATTGATTTTGGGTCAAATTGAAGAATGGAACCAAACTCTATGTAAAACTTCTCGTTATAAAGAAGATTTAGGTTTCATTAGGGATATGCATAGGTTATTGTCTTACAAAGGTTATGTCTTTCCAGAAGTTAAAGCTGAAGATGCATCTGTTTTGAATCCTTCCGACAATTTGAAATCAGTTGCTGAAATACAAAAAGAAGAAGCTGTTGCACAAGCTGCTAAGCTACAAGAATTGGTTAGACGTGGTAGACCTAGTGATTTGAAGGAAGCAAATAAATTGATGAAAATCATGGCAGGTTTCAAAGATGATAATTTGGTTGATAGTAGAGCTCAAGTTGCTGAAGATCTAGATAGGTTGAAAAGAAAAGCTGATATTTTCAATGAGATGTTATCAGCTTCTGAAAAAACTGGTCATATTGATACATCTGATGAAACTTTGGTGGAATTATACAGCTCATTGAAAGTTGCACAACCAAAAATTCAAAAAATTATCGAAGAAGAACAGGATGATGAGGAAGCAGTTCAGGATTTGTTAAAAATAAACGATACAGTGAATTCATTAGTTGAAAAGTACAACTTGTTGAAAGCTGGTGATGTTCAAAATGCTTCAAAACTTCATGTTGCTAGTGCTGGATCAAATGTTAAAGAGTCATTAAACTTGATTGATTTTGATGATGAAGAAACATCACCAGCTCCTGAATCAAGTAAACAATCTGGGGGCGTTGATGATTTACTAGGTGAATTGGGTAGCTTATCATTTGGAAATAACACCACCTCATCAAGTACTAATAACTTTGGTTCTGGTGGTGATATAACATTAGATTTTTCTTCAAATCAACCATCCAGAGCAACTTCACCAAACTACGATATATTCAACCAATTATCTTCAAACACTTCTTCAACATCTGCTGCCCCAACAGCTAACCCAACTATTGCCTCATCTAATCAAAATGCATTTGCTTCATTGGATACCTCCTTAATTGGATCTTTTGCATCTCCACAACAAAATCAAAACCAACAACATTCCTCAACATCACCACGTTCAACAGTTAATGAATCGCAACATTTGAAATTCGAATTAGAGTTGAAGAAAGAATCTTCAAATACAGTGTTGGCAAAAGCTATTTTCTCAAATATTGGCACTTTTGCTATTTCGAATTTGCAATTTTTGATTGCAGTTCCAAAATCATTATCTTTACGTCTTGAACCTCAAAGTGGTAGCTTCTTAGGTTCTTATGCTAAAGATGCTGTTACCCAAGTCTTTAGAATTGATTCAAATAATCCAAGTGCACCTTTAAAAATCAAATGGAAATTGAATTATGTTGTCAATGGTTCAGATGTGGAAGAAACTAGTACTTATACATTCCCAAGTACTATTTGATTGATCATTCTACCTATCTTTTTTTTCAGTTTGAGCGCATGCTGCTTTTTAACATTTTGTAATTTATTTATAATTAATTTTTGGGTTAGTCATATTTGATAATCGTGTTTTTATGTCAGTCTTTGAAAATATAAATCCTTTGTTTCATCACTACGCTAATAATTGGAATGTAATTTAAAATCATGTACTACTCGTCATTTATTTGTCATAACCTGATAGATCGTAAAAACACACACACATATATCATAATGATAATTCTTTATGGAACAAATCCTATTGAAAAGGCATCAAAAGCAAAATTGTCTTTGGTAATGGTAATTAACACTATTAGAATACAGCCCTATTTAGGCTGCAGAGATTTAGCGTTTGATTTGTTTGGTGTATTGTTTTGAATATTTGAATTGGATAGTTGTTGAGGCTGAGAGTTTTGTTGTTGAAACTGCTGAAACTGTTGACCGCCTTGCTGATTCTGCTGCTGTTGCTGTTGTTGTCTCTTCTGTTGTTGTTCAGCATGTAGAGCTTTCAGCATATCTAACTGTGCCTTTTGCTGAGGCGTCAACGCTGGCGACCCTTGAGATCCAACTGAATTTGATTGTTGTAAGGGAATTTGTGGAGAGGATACAGCTGGTGATTGTTGTTGTTGTTGTATCCTTACTGGCTGTTGAGATTGAGCTTGTTGAACACGAGGTGATTGGATAGTTGGTGATGATGTTACAGCTTGTTGCTGCAGAATCTGTTGAGGGGTTGGTACACCACTAGATAACTTGGCTTGTGACATACCAGTTGGTGAAGCTTGAGTGGATGGAACACGATTTTGTGCATTTTGAATTGGACCAGAAGGTATTGGCCCATTAGAACTAGCATTACCATTACCATTCACTGAATTAACACGATTCTGTTTAGCTTGAAGGTTTGCCAAATATTGAGCAGCAATCTTTGTAACCTCTTGTTTGGACATATTTGGATTTTGAGATTGAATCTGATTAATTATGGCTGAAACATGAGCAGGAACAAATGTCAATTTACGTCCATTATTTCCATTGCCACCATTATTGTTGGTTCCATTAGGGGTAGGATTGACTGTTTGTGCTTGACCAATTAATGGACTCGATGTACCAGAAACTTGAGGGTTACTATTTGACCTAATATTGTTGGCATTTAAATTAGCTTGATTCAATGATGGATTGACAAGTTGAGCATTGCCAATATTAGGGGATGGTGAACCTTGTTGAGAGCCATTGGTGCCTGCTTGTGCTTGTTGTTGAGCCTGTTGCATCAGTTTTCTTTGTCTTAATTGCATCAACTGTTGGACTTGCTCTGGAGTATATGGAACCCCATTTGGTCCGGTAATCTTTGGCATAGCATTGGGTTGTGCAACTCTTTGGCCAGTTGGTACGCTGTTAGAAGTAGCTGAACCACTTGCTGGAGTCATTCCTGCTCTTGATTGTGGTGCTTGACCAGGGACTGGAACTGAATTTGGTCGTTTATTAGCGTCATTAAATCTTTGTTGTAGCTGTTGTTGTTGTAATTGATTTTGATTTTGCGCTTGTGATTGAGACGCAGATCGAGGAGCTGGTGCAACATTGGAGCCTGGTGGTGTCGGACCGTTTGGACCTGTTGAATGATTACCAGTACTTGAAGGAGCAGGAGCAGCTTGTGGCATTCTTCCTCTGAAACCATTAACTGGATTTTGCATATAAGCCTCTTGAATTGCTTTATCTCTTTCAAATTTCAACTTTGATAATTCAGCTGGTGTAGGAGCACCAAGTTTTTTATCATCACCATTTTTACGGACTTGGTTATTATTAGGTCTAGTAACACTTTCTCTTTTTCTCATGCATTTTCTAATAGCTTCAAACATACTTGCCCAACGCAAACGCTTATGGCCTCTTTGAATAGAATCAACACCAACACCCAGGGGGGAAATTCTTCTCTTTGTTGTAGCTTGTATATTATGTGCATGTTCTAACCATTTCATAGCACTCAATGTATTTTGTCCTCTCATATCATTAATTTGAAATGTATCATTCAATTGTATATATCTTTCAAAACATTGCCAAGGTGTTCTTCTTTCAATATTTGACGAGTAGCTCCTAGTGGGTTTTTTGGATAAATAGGCAGATACAACGCCCCAATTAAATGAGAACTGATTAACATATTCAATTAAGTTTTGATCATCTTCAGGGAGCCATATTGTTGGAGTTCTTAAATCCAGATACTTAAGACTTGGAGGAGGTGGTGGCTTGATTGATGTATTAATCCTTTTCTGTGATGAAAAACCAAATAAACCTTTTTGTTGAGCTGGTACAGAATCTGATTCATCCACAATTTGTTTAAATAAAACATTGTACCAAGTATCATCTTCAATCGGTATTAATGATTTTGAGACGGGAACTAAAGGTGCAGAGCTGAATTTATCATCATACTGTTCAAAAGAAGTGAATGCTGGCATTTCTTCCAATAATGTCCTATTTTGATCTGTTAAAGAATCAAAATCTATTGATGCTTTGAAAGCTGATGTGGTAGAGTGTTCAGTATATTCTTCTTCGCTAACTTGAGGTAATTCAGGTGGTGTAATTTCAACTGATAGATCAGGTCTTGCCAAAAGTTTGGAAATGTCAATGTTATCTTTTTCATCAACGTCATCATCTGCTGCATTTTCTATATCAAAAATCTGTTCCATCTCTTTATCTTCATCAATTTTATCCAAGTACTCTATTGGTTTTCTTTTAACACAACAAACTTTACCATAATTCCAGTAATCACTAATAGATTGAGCAATGTAAGCACATGTTGCAATTTTCAATTTTCTTTCCTCTCTGAAATCAGTGGCCATCCAATTCATTTCTGATAGTAGATGATTCCAATGTGTCTTTGTATTACCTCTGATTGGATCAATAAATTTTGTAGGTTGTCTTAAACTCCATTTCCCTTGTCTTTTCAATTCTTCTATTCTTGAATGAACAACATTGATTTTACCTTCCGTAAGCGCAGTTTCAAACATTGTCGAGGTGATAACTTTGTGAGTTGAAGGCATCAATTTAACAAGCGGCAGCGTCTGAGCCAGGTAATAAAGTTCAGCTAATGGTGTTGCTTCTGCAATTCTTGGTGGTAATTGTTCCTTCAATAGCAAGACATGAGTATCAATTGCTTCCTTATTGAAAGGGTCAAACAAAGATATCTTATTATCTGAAGTCTTTCGTTTCTTAACAATAGGTCTTCGTGGAAGTTTTTGAATTTCTTGTTCAGGTTGCTTGTTTTGTTCCTCATCAATGCGTGTCTCTTTGGATTCCACTTTTTCAACGGGCACTTCACTTGGTTCATTAGCATCACTGGTTGAATCTGTTATGTTTGGTTGAACTCTCACTTCATTGTCAGATGTAGCTGCTTCTTTAGGTGGTGGTTTATTCGTAATTGGTTGTGCTTGTGATTGTTGTGAACTTCGCTGTAGTTGAGATTCTGTTTCAGCATCTTGTTGATTGGGCTGTTGTGGTGAAGGGTTTGAAGCAGACTGGGGTTCCTGTGGCTGATTCTGCGATTGAGATGGTGTTTGTTGTGTAGATGCATTGTTTGATTGTAATGTCTTTGAATCAAAAATATGGCCATTTTGCAAATCATTCTTCTCCAAAAAGCTCATTAGCGAGTCCTTGACGGGCCTTAGTGAGACTTCATCATTTATCTCCCTTATACGTGATAATGTTGAAACTGAATACAATTCTGCCAACTTTCTCTTTCGACTCTGTATCAAACTTCCAGCCTCTATTTTTCGTCTCTCCAAGGCCTCCAAACGAAGCCTATCCATGTTCAGACCTGAAGACATGTTATTTATTGTAATCCCACACCAGATAGAGCTAGAAACGTGTAATCCAGATGATTGCGATGGTCCAATTGACGTTGTTATTAAACCACTTTTGAAAGCACCTTTCTCTGGTCAATTCCGATGTCCTCGAAACCAAAAAAACCAAAAAAAAACACTGGTGGTGAAATTGAACGTGGCTCAGCAGCAGCACAACGTTTTGGAACCGGTCTTTTTCTGGTGATGTGCTGTTTCTCTGGTCTTCCACTGTTGAAAACCGACGACTGCTGATGGGAAAGGGTTGTTGTTTGAGCTGTTTTGTATGATTGTTTTTCCCTGCTCAGAGGCGTTTTTGCGCTTCGTTGTTTTGATGTTTTTTTTTCTGTGAAAAAATCAAGAAAGTTCGCGGATTTCGGTACGGGCAGCAGCACAAAATATTTATACCACTTCATATTCAAATTAGCGATTGTCCAATGAGTTTGATACACTTTGTATAAAGACAGAGAGACGTAAAGACATTCAAGAAGGTTTTGGCATAAGAGAGACATGTCTGATTTCCAAGAAGAGTGTAATAAGATCTTGAACAATGACTCACTGTTCGAGGAGGATAAGATTGATCTCTTGGAGGATTTAGTACTCAAGAAGCATAAATGTTCGTCTAAAGAAGCTGAAAAGATTATTCTTGATATATTATGGAAGCATAAGGATCCAAGTAAGAAGATACAGCCAAAAGCTAAAATTATCTCGGTCCAAGATATCGAGACTAAAATTGACATTCCAAGTTTGGAAAGAAGATTAGAACTTGAGAAACAGGTTAGAGAATTGGAAGTTTTGAATGCAAAATCCAAACAAAAGAATAGTAGAACTCAAACTGAAATTGAAAAGATTGATAGTGAATACCAAGACTTGCTACTAAAGACTCAAGAATTAAGAAATGAACTTTACGGAGAGAAAAGACAAGCACCTGTTGTTACTTCATCGCCTATCGATCAATTAAATGATATGTTTAACGGAAGTATTCCAAGACATAGAATAGAACAAGCACTAAAAGCCAACGGTTATGATGTTATAGAGGCAGCTACTCATTTGATGAATCAGTTAAAGTCAAGTGAAGAGCAAACAAGCATTTCCACTCCACCAACTACTTCTGAACCGTTTTTCTCAGTTGATAAGAAAAACAAGGCTTTATGTTCATTTTTCATTAAAAATGGTTCCTGCTTAAGAGCTGACTGTAAGTTCAGTCATGACATTGATTCCAGAGTTTGTAGCTTTTGGTTGAAGGGAAATTGTCTTGCTGGTGAAAAGTGTTTATTTAAACATGGGTTTGACTTATCAACAACGGATTTATCAAAAGAACCATTGACTCCACCTTCATCCTCCAATACACCTATACAAGGTAGCACTAATGCAAGTCCAAGTTCTGCTAATACAACTAACTTTGCAAACTTTAATGTTGGCTCAGTTTCATCATTTGTTCCTTCAAAAGCTATAAAAATTGTGAAACCAATCAAGAAGCCAACTTTGATTCCATGGGAAAATACAACTGAAAGCCAATATTTCAAATCCTATATAAACAATAGGAATTCAGCAAATAAAAATGAAGCACAGAGAAAAAAATATGCTAAAATGTCCACAGATGCTTGGAGAACAAATAATTCAGGGAAAGCCAAACAGTTGAGTGATAAAGCTAACAAATTTGAAGAAACATCTATTGATGCTTTGAAATCTGCAGATGATGATTTATTTAATTATTCAGAAACTAATGACTCAGAAGCTTGGTTTGAAATGCATGGTTTGGAGTTTAATGATGCTGTTGAACAACTGAGTGGCAGTCTCTTAGATGTTAAGGCCAGAGATAAACCAAACAGTAGAACAGCTTATATTGTTGTTCCTTCTGTTAATGATGTTGCTGGTTATAAGAAAACAACCAAACCTATTACTATTTGGCTTGATCATGTTGGTTATAGATGGCAACTATTTGGATGTGGGAATGGGGTCTACGGTTCATTAATAGGAATAGATCCTTGGTCAATATGAAGAATGCAAAAACAAAAAAAAATTGAAATTGTCCATGTAGACGTATATTTCTATTGAAACATGGATGTGATGACATCTTCTAGCTCACCGATAGCTTTTATCACACCTTCATGGCTAACAACAATGAATGATTGTATAATCCCACCTCTTGATTCTAATTGGGTTTTGAATGATGCATTATCTTCCAAGAATTTATCTTCAAAATGATAATAGTCAACCTCCACAGTTCTAATTCTTTTATTTGAGTTTTCTTCAGTTTCATCGTTAACTTCATATTTTCTTGAAGGTATCAAATAGTGATCAAAATGTGCACCATTTGCCTTTTCAGCTTCTTCTAATGTTAATTTGAAAATAGCTGGGATAACCTGAATAGGCATATTAATCATTCTTTCACCGAGTAATAATGCATTATTTTTATGTGATATTTTGTTTAAATAAGCTGAAAGTTTGGCATCTGATTTATGAATGTATTTCAAGTAGTCGTTAGTTTTCAAATCCTTCAAATTTAAAGCCGTTAGGAAAGCGTATGGATCAGAATCTTTACCATCTGTCTTGATTGTGATTGTTGGTGCTTCCAATATTAAGTCAGCTAATGGTGAAATTTGAATTTTCTTACCATCTTCACCTAACAATTGACGGGTCAAATTTTTGATAGCATGGAAATCTATATCTTTGTTGATGTCAAAGAAATCAAAGTCAACATTAATGATTTCCTCCTCTTCTTCCTCTTGGTCAGAGTTTTCCTTACTCAACTGTTAGTTTGGAACCAATGAAAAATACCACCGGATAAACATACTGAGTCTGTGCTGCTGATATCAATATCAGATTCTTCTTCTTCTTCGATTCTTCTTTTGGACATTTTTGTAGAGTTAATTTTAAACTTGTTTATGGCCCAAGCATCTCATCTCATCTCAGCTTCAAGTTTAAAAAAAAAATTATCACCACTTTTTGAACTTTGCACTACTTTTGATAGAAATTGGAAAATTTGTACTGAGATTCACCATTTAACTAGTAGAGAAACAACCGAAAAAGATGCCTTTAATCAATGGATATTCCTCGTCTGAAGATGAGCCAGAAGAAATTCCAAAACAAGTTTTCAAAGCTCAAAGAGTGGATGCTGCCCCTCAAGTATCGGCAAAACCAACTTCAACAGCTCTAACAATAACAACAATTGATCATGGTGATAATGGAAATAAACAAATACAAAAGACAATAAGTGGTCACTTTGAAAGGGAAACATTCGATGATACAACATTTGAGATACAACACAGAAATTTCGAAAACTTGGGATATGCAAAAAGTATATATGATCCAAATGCGATTATAGGCAATGAAGAAACTGCCAAAAGATTAAATAAAAGGGATATAACTGAACTTCGATCAACTAAAGAAGATAAGAAAAGGATAAAAAGCAAGAGAGCGAAAAAGGGGAAGTCTGATGTTGTCGATGGAGAACATTCCTATGCTGGTCCTTGGGCAAAATATCATGATTCATCTAGTGATGAGGAGCAAGATGTGCCAAAATCAGCTAGTGAAGAATCAGAAGCAGAAAATGAACAATTCAGTGAGACCGGAGAAGAAGACGAGGAAGAATCAGAGACTACAGAGTATTTCGGTGAGTCAGAAATTGATTATCAAGGAAGAAGCTACATGCATATACCCACTGACGTTGGTGTCAATTTGAAAAATGATGCTATACCAGAAGAGTGTTTTGTGCCTAAAAGACAGATACATGTTTGGAAAGGTCATGTTAATGGTACAAATAAAATTTTATTCTTCCCTAATTCAAACCATTTATTACTTTCTTGTGGTAATGATTCCAAAATATATTTGTGGTCCGTCTATCATAAAAGAGAATTATTACGTGGGTTTTATGGGCACACCAAACCTATTAAAGATATCTCTTTCAACAGTGATGGGACAAAGTTCTTAAGTGCCAGTTATGATCACTGGGTTAAATTATGGGAAACTGAGAGTGGTAAATGTTTAGCAAAATTCAGACTGAAATCAGTGGCCAATGTTGTTAAATTCAACCCATTCAATGATGATGAATTTATTGTTGGGTTAATGAATAGTAAAATTGATCACTATAGTATCAAGACTAATCAAGTTATCCAAAGTTATGATCATCATTTAGGATCCATCAATAGTATTACATTTTTGGAAACAAAAAGATTCATATCAACGTCTGAAGATAAAACTGCTCGTGTGTGGGATTTACAAATCAATATTCCTGTCAAGTTAATTTCTGATCCTTCATTACATTCAATGCCAGTTACTAGAGTTCACCCGCATAATAAATATTTCGCAGCACAATCTATGGATAATACAATTATGGTTTTCAGTGCTCGTGATAGATATAAAACAAATAAGAAAAAATCGTTTATAGGTCATAATTGTGCAGGTTATGGTATTGGTATTGATTTTAGTCCTGATGGTAAAAACTTGGTTAGTGGTGATTCTAATGGTAATGCATTGTTTTGGGATTGGAAAACAACTAAAATGATTAAAAAATTGAAAATAGATGAGAAGGCAATTACTCAAGTCTTGTGGAATACAAAAGAAGTTAGTAAAGTTGCATTTTCTGGTTCTTCAGGAAAGATTTACTACTATGAATGAGGTAAAATGAAAATCTTTTCTTTGTTTAAGATACAGATGTAGAGATTATGCATAAAAGGAAACTGATTTTGTCTTTCTAGCTTGAACTTCACCTATAGCTTCAATAAAGTCTTCATGTTTAACACTTGATTGACCATTTCTTAGAGCAATCATACCAGCTTCCACAACAACAGCCTTCAATTGAGCACCATTGAATTCATCAGTGGATCTTGCCAATTCTTGCCAATTGATAGCACCATCAACAGTCATTTTTCTAGCATGAATTTGTAAAATTGAAGCTCTAGCTTCTTCAGAAGGTAGTGGAAATTCAATTTTTCTATCTAATCTACCAGATCTTAATAATGCAGGATCTAAAACATCAACTCTATTTGTAGCAGCTAAAACTTTGACACGGTCATCAGAACCAAACCCATCCAATTGATTCAATAATTCCAACATAGTTCTTTGAACTTCTCTATCACCAGATTTTTCAGAATCAAATCTCTTTGTACCAATAGCATCTAATTCATCAATGAAAATAATAGTTGGAGCTTTTTCCTTAGCTAAAGCAAATGCATCACGAATTAATTTAGCACCGTCACCAATAAACATTTGAACTAATTGTGGAGCTGCTAATTTTAAAAATGTAGCTTCTGATTGAGCCGCACAAGCTCTTGCTAATAAAGTTTTACCTGTACCAGGTGGACCATACATAAGAGCACCTTTTGGAGCTTTTATTCCCAATTTCTTGAATTTTTCAGCTTGTTTCATTGGTAAGACAATAGCTTCAACTAATTCTTCAATTTGTTTATCTAGCCCACCAATATCTGAATAGGTTTCTGTTGGTTTTTCATCCACTTCCATTGTTTTAACTCTTGAATCATATTCTGCAGGTAATGTATCTAAAACTAAGTAAGAATCTTTGTTAACACCAACTAAATCATTTGGTTTCAAAGTTTCTGGATCAACTAAACCTACCAAAGGTAAGAAAATTGTTTGTCTTGTTGAAGTTTTCACCACTGCAGATTTACCAACTCTAGTGGAATCTAAATCTATATTTGCACCTTGTTTTTCAGCATCTTCTTCAGCTTCAACATCCAATAATTCAACAATGTTACCAACTAAATATGGCAATTGTTTATTATTATCAATTTTGTCTTTGTTGTCTTTAACTTTCTCCAACATGACTTGTTTATCATGGGATAATCTCTGCATTTCAGATCTCATAACTTTGATATCATTATCTAAAAGTCTTGTACGACTATTTATGTCATCTGTTGTAGAACTCAAGATTTCTTGATCTATCTCTTCATCTTCTGGACGTTGTTGGTCAGCTACTTCCTCTAGTGTGGACATTTTCTTCAGGACACTGTATTATAAAAGACAATTGGGTTTATGGGTTATTTGGTATTCCAATTGAATTCGTCTTGACTGTGATCAAGTTCTTTTCACGCCAATTGCCACTTCAACTTCGATTGTTTTGATCTTTGAATTCGCGAATATTACGTATATATTATGTAAGTTTTCGCGAAAAAACCAATAGGGTAAACTGCCAGTTCTTTCGTGTCACTAGTAGATGATAAACTATTTTTGGTTATCCTCTATGAATGCTCAAACGACGGTGAGGTCCACTGTTGATTAGATGATCTATTGACTAAGATGTCTTCATTGAATCTAAGTGGCTCAAACTTGTATTGGTGTTTATAGCACTATTGTAGTGCAGTTGGCCAGACATCACATTCACGTACTGATAAGAGAGTATAAAAGCTGATACTACGTTCTCAATTTAAGGTGCATTGCGTGATTTCCGGCTTCCAAATACAAGATTATACCAGCCTTTCAGTCCATGGGTTCAGTTACTCCAAAGTCTAGTATTTTGTGTCAAATTGTATTGACTGTCACTTCATCAAGGAATACCTAGCTTTCATCTGTTGTCAGTCTCACTTTCTCCGAGTACACTAGCTAATATTGGCCCCATATATCAACCATATCACAAGTAACTCACCACAATAGTAATCAAATATCATCATCAAATCACTCAAATCATTTAAATCACCATCTAATATTTAATCAAAATCTCTGTCACTTTATAAATTGGCAGCTTATACGCTCGCTGTCTCCTTCTGAAAACGAGCGGAATTGATGCCTCGAAAATGAAATTGAATTCGCGAAAAGGAATTTTTAGTATGGGCTCTGGCAGTTTTATAGGCCATTCAGATCAAGATCAGAGTCCAAATTGATGATAGTACTTGATACTTCAGAGACTGCATCCAAAATGCTTTGATACCGTTATCTTTCTCCATGATCCATGTTTCATATATATAAAGGGTCCAAAATCCTTAATTACCAAAAACTTTAGAGACGCCCAAAGCAACTGAATGAGTCAAAACAAGTTGGTGAAATCATCATGGAAAAGTTTGATATAACATCTAAAGAGAAAGAAGTTGATGATTCTAAACAGGTTGGTGAAATAATCACCACTGAATCAATAACATCATCTTCAAATAAACCAACATTAGAGGAGAGAATATCCAAAAGAAAATTATTACCTCGTCAAGTTTCTTTAATTGGGATTGGAGGTGCAATAGGAACTGGTCTTTTCGTTAGTATTGGAACACAACTAACACATGGTGGTGGTGCTTCTTTATTAATTGCATTTTGCTTTTGGACTACTGTATTTATGGGTGCTTCCAATTCTATCCAAGAATTATGTACTTTTTTACCAGTTTCCGGTTCATTTGTTCATTATACCGAACGATTCGTTGATGAAAGTTGTGGGTTTGCTATAGGTTGGGTTTATTATTTAACACAAAATGCTAATTTATGTTTTGAATTGACAGCCATTTGTCTTGTTATTGAATTTTGGACAAGTAAAGTGCCCAAAGCTGTTTGGATTTCAGTTTTTCTAATATTATATGTTTTATTAAACTGTTTTAGTTTATTTATGTTTGGTGAAGGTGAATTTTATTTATCAATGGGTAAAGTTATCTTGGCTATTGGATTAATTATTTTCACAATAGTTGTTATGTCTGGTGGTAATCCTGAACATAAAGTTTTAGGGTTTCACAATTTTGCTCATAAACCATTTGTTGAATATTTAGATACTGGTTCAATGGGTAAATTCCATGGATTTATGGCTTGTTTAATCTTTGCAACTTATGTTTTTTGGGGGATTGATTATTTATCATTAGCTGCACAAAATGCTATAGATCCTCGTAAAACAATGCCTAGATCATTTAACAAAGTCTTAGCAAGATTAGTTATTTTTTATATTGGTGGGGCATTATGTGTTGGTATTTTATTACCTTCAGATGATCAAACATTATTAGATGCAATTTCTGAACATGCTGGTAATGCTGCAGCTTCACCATATACAGCAGCTTGTGTTAATTTAAAAGTTTCAGTTTTACCACATATTATAAATGCATTAATTTTAACCTCAATTGTTAGTGCAGGAAATTCATCATTATTTTCTGCAACTAAGGCATTACAAAGATTAGCTTTAAGTGGGAAAGCTCCAAAGATCTTTGCATATACCACACGTCGGGGAGTTCCAATATATTGTGTTGGTATGGTTTTAATCATTTCTTTATTGGCATACTTGAATGTTTCAAATGGTACAAATAAAGTGTTGACATGGTTTTTAAACGTTGAAACAGCTGGTATGTTGATTGTTTATATTTTCATTTGCATTTCTTACCTAAGATATAGAGCTGGGTTAAAAGCTCAAGGTTTTAATAGAGATGAATTCATCCCATATAAAGGATGGGGTTTACCCTTTTTCACTTGGTGGTCATTATTTTGGTTTTCTTTAATGTTATTGATGGATGGATATACTGTTTTCTTAAAAGGTAACTGGGATATACAAAGTTTTGTTTTCAGCTATTTCATGATTGCATTTTTCATTGTTTTATTTGTTGGTCACAAAATTTTCTATAGAAAAGGTTTTATTAGGGCAAGTGAAATGGATTTTGTTAGTGATATTGCTGAATTAGCTGAAGAAGATGAATATTGGCGCACTCATGGCTATAAATTGACCAAATTTGATAAGGCATTTGGGAAATTTTTATAAGTTATAAGTTCATGTATTCATAAATAGATATTAAAATAAATAGATTGTTTGGCAAATAATCAAACATATAAATCAACATACTCATCGATATCCATTTTTTCAAAATCTGGTGAATAACTGGCTTTCAAAATCTTGTCAACTTTTGAAGGATCATTAAAATGTTCAGAAACATGTCTTTCAAACTTGTTCAACAAAACAGGTTTACCTTCTTCTCTTCTCTTTCTATGACCAATTGGGAATTCAACAACAACTTCATCAAGAGTTGTACCATCATTCAATTCCACAGTTAAAGCATTACCAATATATCTCTTGTCTGGAGCATGGTAATCAACAGTGAATTGTTTATCTTCAACACAATACATTTTGTCTCTCAAGGCATCAATGTCAGGGTTTGATGCAATTGAATCACTATAATCATCAGCAGTTAAACGACCATGTATTAATGGGATGGCAACCATATATTGGATACAATGATCTCTATCAGCATAATTGTATAATGGACCTTTTTTGTCAATAATTCTCATAGCAGCTTCTTGAGTTCTAATCTTGACAGATTTGATATCTTTATAAGATTTACCCAATTCTGACAATTTTTTATTGACAGTCAAAGCAGCTTCCACTGCAGTTTGAGCATGAAATTCTGCAGGGAATGAAATTTTAAACAAAACATTTTCCATAACATAAGATCCATAAGGTCTTTGAAATTTGAATTCATTTCCTTTGAATAAAACATCATAAAACCCCCATGTCTTTGCAGATAATATTGAAGGCATACCACCTTCACCATTTTTAACGTGATAAGCTAAATTAACAGCTCTTGAAACGGCATCACCAGCGGCCCATGATTTTCTAGACATTGTGTTTGGGGCATGTCTATAAGTTCTTAGGGATTGACCATCAACAAAAGCTTGAGATAAAGCATCAATAGTTTGATCATAATTTAAACCAAGCATCTTGGAAACAACAGCTGTAGTGGCAACTTTAACCAACAAGACATGATCTAAACCAACTTTATTGAAAGAATTCTCAAGAGCCAAAACACCTTGAATTTCATGAGCTTTAATCATACCTTCTAAAACATCTTTAACAGTGAATATTTGACCTTCAACACCATTTTTCTTAGCTCTTGTTAAATAATCAGCAACAGCTAAAATCCCACCAAGGTTATCAGAAGGATGCCCCCATTCAGCAGCTAACCAACAATCATTATAATCTAACCAACGGATCAAAGTTCCAATACTCCAGGCACCACGAACAGGATCCAATTGATGAGATGTTCCAATAACTTTTGTACCATTAGGAACAACTGTTCCAGGAACCACTGGTCCAATGATTCTTTTCGGTTGCTCGTATTTCAAAGCAGCTAATCCACAACCTAGGGTATCTAAAAGACATAGTTTCGCAGTGTCAAATGCTAATTTAGAGTCAACTTTGTACTCATGGATGTATGATGAAATGTCTTTCAACACTTTGTCAGGTTCTGGTCTAGTATTTTCAGTGATTATTGAAGACATTCTTGGGATTGAAGTTGACAATTGTCTTTTGAATCTGAGCATGTTTGGAGAAGATGATGAATAACAATTCCAATTGATATTGATTCAAGAAATTGTACCTGTTTTAAATAGTCACTGTATACCCATTCCCGATACTTGTCCGATCTTATTATTATTGATCATCATTTGATTGAAAAAATATGGGTTTTAACCTTTTTCGCTTTTGTTTTTGGTCTTTCGAAACAAACAAAATTCAGTAATTGACTCAACCGAAATTTGTGGAGGTGATTACGGGGAAGTTATGTAAGCAGATCAGATTATCGGAAATAGACGGACAATCATATTCATGATACAATGGAATTATATGAATATGGATTATATATTTATCGCTATACATTTCATTGGGCCAATGTCTTTAGATCAACACTCTTTGGTCTCTCAATTGGCAATCCTAGGATACGATCCCAAACTAATTGTGCTAATGGACCTAATGATCTAGATGCTCCAAAGATCACAGTGAAGAATAACAACTCTTTAACACCATAATGATAGAATAAAATACCAGATGAGGAATCAACATTTGGGAATGGGTTTTTAGTTTTCCCATGTTCTTTAAGCACACCAGGTGCAACTTTACTCAAGTTTTTTACCAATTGGAAAAGAACATCTCTTTCAAATTGTTCTGGTCTATTTAAACCAAATTGAATCATTGCATTGAATCTTGGATCTGGTCTTCTCAAGACACCATGCCCATATCCAGGAATGACTCTTTTAGAATTCAACAAGCTCCATAAATATTCTTCAATCTTGGCAGAATTGTTAATTTCACCAAATATTTTATCCTTCATTTCAAGAATAAATCTAACAACTTCTTGAGCAGCTAACCCATGTAAAGGACCAGCTAAACCTTGAACACCAGCACTATAACTTAGATAAGGATCACTTAATGCAGACCCAACCAAATGCGTCGCATGTGCACTAACATTACCACCTTCATGATCACCATGTAATGCACAATATAATCTAACCAAATTAACAAAATCCTTGGATTCTTGTTTACTTAGATTATTGATGTTTCTAGATTCTGATGTCATACCTAATAATGAGGACATATTATGACTCCAGTCTTTATCTAAATCTAACTGACCCAAAGTGGCACCTTTATGATAAGTATTTGAGTAAATTTTACCAACAAGACTTGGTAGTTTTGCAATTAAATTAATTGAATCATCAAAAGTGTACTCCCAATACTCAGATTTTGGAATCCCTTTTTCATAAGCTTTAGCAAAACTAGAATCGTTATTCAAAGCACTAATACCAATTGATAGTTGAGTCATTGGATGTAATGTAGCTGGTAATGAATCCAATATTCTTTCCAAATAACTTGGTAATCTTGCTTTTGAAGCCAATTCTTCACTAAATTCATCAATTTGCTTTTGAGTAGGTTTTTCACCAGTTAGTAAAAACCAAAACATACTTTCTGGTAAAAATTCACTGTTTGGATCCTCGGTTTCATATTTGGATTTTGGTAAAAATTGTTGACATTGTTCAATTGTGTAACCATGAAATCTAATACCTTCATTTGGATCAACCACTGAAGCTTCCCATAATAAAGATTTATAACCTCTCATACCACCAATTGTTCCACCAACTGTCAAGTCACCGATTTTTTTATCGGCTAAATTTGACTTGACTTGTTTGAACAATTCCTGCTTAGCAGGAATCACCTTCTTCAAAGTGGACTTGAGGTCTGTTGAATAGTGTCTGATACTTCTTCTCAGCATTTTGGGATGAAGATTAAAGAAGACAAGAGTAAAGACATGATTTGGTTCTCTGCTCTGTATTTATACTGCCATCGAACAATAGGTCATTGGCACCTTCACCACTTTAAAATTATCCAGACAATAACATTTGAAATGGTTTGATTTCCGATGGCACAAGCTTAAATCTAAAATCAAAATGTCCCTCACAAGAAAAAAAAATTGAACGTGGAGTACGAATATTATGTAATAACGATAGTGGTGCTTAGTCATCGGTATACTGTAAGTCTACAAAAACTTTTCAATATTTCTATTGATTTATTTATTATTAAAATCATGCCTGTTGAGGACTATGTACCGTGAAATCTATCATTAATATAATATGTAGCCGTTATTAAAATAACACTCCCTTTTTAACCAAAATTATAATACCTTGGAAATTGAAAGTGATATAAAAAAATTAATTAAATAAAGTAATACGAGTTGAGCGTATACTTTTGTATTCTTTTTGAGAATTGAAGAAAATAAGTCTTGTTTAATGCCTTTGAATGAGGTTTCGTTCATTCATTTTTTTTTTGTTTTGATTTGGGTTAAAACCAATTGATCTAAAATTTCAATGGTTTTGGTTGTTCCCAAGTGTTTGATTGATCAGTGAAATGACCATAAGAAGCAGTCTTTGCATAGATTGGTCTAGCCAAATCTAATTCTTTGACAACAACACCTGGTCTTAAATCAAAGTTCTTACCGATGATGGCAACTAATTCATCACTTGAATATTTAGAAGTACCATAAGTATCAACGTAAATGGATAATGGTTCAGCAACACCAATGGCATATGATAATTGAACTAAAGCTCTTCTAGCTAATTTAGCATGGACTAATGATTTAGCAACCCATCTGGCAGCATAAGCGGCAGATCTATCAACTTTAGAGAAATCTTTACCAGAGAAAGCACCACCACCGTGAGCACCCCAACCACCATAAGTATCAACAATGATTTTACGACCGGTTAAACCAGCATCACCTTGTGGACCACCAATAACGAATCTACCAGATGGTTGAATATGGTAAACGGTTTTATCATCTAATAAATGTTCTGGAATAACTTGTTTAATGATATGTTCTTTAATTTGAGCTCTTAAATCTTCAGTTGAAATTTCTTCAGCATGTTGAGTAGAAATAACAACAGTGTCAACTCTTTGTGGGATAACAGCACCATTATCTTTTTTATATTCAATGGTAACTTGAGTTTTAGTATCTGGTCTTAACCATGGTAAAGCACCAGATCTTCTAGCATCAGCTAAAGCTTTGTTTAATTTATGTGATAATAAAATGGTCAATGGTAATTTTTCATCGGTTTCATCAGTAGCATAACCAAACATAATACCTTGATCACCAGCACCTAATTCTTCTAAAGCTTTTTCATAATGTAAACCTTGAGCAATATCTGGAGATTGTTGTTCAATGGCAACTAAAACGTTACAAGTTTTATAATCAAAACCTTTATCACTTGAATCATAACCAATATGTTTAATGGTATCTCTAATGATTTTTTGGTAATCTAATTGAGCTTTAGTGGTGATTTCACCAAAGACTAAGATTAACCCAGTTTTAGCAGCAGTTTCACATGCAACTTTTGATAATGGATCAATAGCTAAAGCAGCATCTAAGATGGCATCGGAAACTTGATCACAGATTTTATCTGGATGACCTTCACCGACGGATTCGGAAGTAAATAAGAATGTTTCAGACATTGTGTTGTTGTTGATGATAAAGTTTGGGGTTTGTTGAACTTTGTTGTTGTTGTTTCCAAGGAAAACTCCCTAATGAAAATTTTTAGGATACAAATCTCTTTAAATAAAAAAAAACCGTCGTTTAAACTTTTTTTTCGTTGCAACGTTTTCAAAAAAAACAAAAAAAAAAAAAAAAAACACTGTGGCTCACGTGAATTCGCGAGATCTGAAAAACATGTGAAGGAAATTTACAAAAACATTGAAACATGTGCAAAGTGTGAAAACTCCTAAATTCATTCTAATATACAATAAATACCCTTTCAATTCGTTAAAACTTATCACTTCCTCCGATTGTTCCATCCATCAGGTTTGGTGTAGTGGTACCTGTGCTGGATGGTGTATTGATAGTTGATGTAGCTCCATTTAATGATGAAGTTGGAGGAACTTTTGTACAATATTCAGCATCAAAAGCACTAAAATCTAAATCAGCTTCACCTTGACCCTTTTCCTCGTACAGCTTAAAAGCTAATTCTTCAAGAACAACTGCATCTTGATAAACCATTGAACCTTCTTCATTATAAATCTTTGCATTAGAGCACATCAAACGAACATCTTCCATAAATTCCTTCAATGAACAATAAATATTTGTTTTAATTCTCTTGGAAATAACATCAAAAGCAATTGGATTCTTAATCAACAAATAGTAATCTGGATAATACTTCTTTGGTGGTTTAACAAGGAAAATCTCACTCAATTTACGTCCTTCTTCATTTGTATAATCAATCAAGTTTTGATAAATCTCATCGATATCAACAGTCAATTTGATACGCTCCTCTGGGCTTAATGGATCTTCAATCTTTGGTAATCTATTAACTGGAGTTCCTGCATTACCACGACCAACACCTTTACCTCTACGTGAGGCTGCAGCTCTGCGTCTATTAGCAGCACCACCACCACTTTTGGCTAAAGCTTTATGTGCAACTGTTTTCGAACCAGCACCAATAATAGAATCATCGTTATTCTCCATAACCGGTGTTGAAGCTCCACTGTTTATATCACTATCATTAGCACTTGGTGTAGCTGTAGCACCTGGTGGAACACTTCTTCTTTTTCTACCAGCATATTTCATGATATCTTCATCTTCATCTAAAACATCCTTCTTCTTTCTAGATCTTTTTCTCTTTTTTGTTGGTTTGATATCACCAAATTCATCCTCTTCTTCTTCATCCTCTTCTTCAATACCATCAATCTCTCTCAACCATTGTTCTTCAGAAACATTTTCATCATAAAACGTTTGTTTACGTTCTCTTGCACCACGTCCATAATCTTCTGCATTTTCAACTTTGAAGAAATCTGATGGATCACGTTGGAAAATTGGTGGTAATTCAGCTTCTGTAAATAAACGACCTTGGATTTTCTTATATTTGTTTTCTTCATCCATTTTCTTAAACAATATAGTTTCATCATCATTTCTTGACAAAATGTCATTCAATTCATCATCATTTAATTCTTCATCTTCATCTTTACCACCTTTTTTAGTTTCTTCAGCTTCCAATAAAGCTCTTAAAAGTGCCTCTTGTTCTTCAGATGTAGATTTATTATCGAATTTACCAGCTTGAATAACTTTACCATCAATATCTAATTTTTGATGAGCACGTTCTAAAATAACTTCTTCAACAGAATCTTCAGTAATCAATCTCAAGATACGAACTTCATTCTTTTGACCAATTCTATGGGCTCTATCTTGTGCTTGTAAATCTTGATGAGGATTCCAATCAGTATCAAAAATAATAACAGTATCAGCGGTTTGTAAATTTAAACCTAACCCACCAGCTCTTGTAGATAGTAAAAATGCAAAATATTCTGAATTTGGATCATTAAACAATTTCAACAAATTGGTACGATCATCAGGTTTTGTAGAACCATCTAATCTTAGGTATTTCATATCATTTAATCTCAAGAAATCCTCCATGATATCCATAATTTGTGTCATTTGGAAAAAAATTAAAACTCTATGACCTGTAGCTTTAAACTTTGGCAAGACACGTTCTAATAATTCAAATTTACCAGCAACTCTCCAAATTTTATTATTAGTCTCATTTGTTGGATTCAAAGCATATTCAATTTCTTCGAAAACAAATGGATGGTTACAAATTTTTCTCAATTGCATAATTGGATTATTTAAACCTTTAATTGGAACCAATGTTTTACCTTCTTCGTCACCGATAAACAATTGATGATACTTAAGCATTTGTTGATATAATTTGGATTGAATTGCAGACATTTTACATTTAATAACTTTTTCAATCTTATTTGGTAAATCCTTTTCAACATCTTTTTTCAAACGACGTAATAAGAAAGGTCTCAAAACCTTGTGTAATCTTCTAATAACCAATAATGTCTCTTCTTCTGATAATTCAATTTTATCTTGACCACCGGTATTTGCAAAAGGGGTATTAAACCATTCATCAAATGATTTCACTGAATTGAAAATTTTTGGTAAAACAAAATTTAATAATGCCCACAATTCTGGTAAATTATTTTGCAAAGGAGTACCCGTCAAGATTAATCTATAATCAGTATGATAATACTGGGTTAAAGTGGATGATAATTTAGAATTAGCATTCTTCATTCTATGACCTTCATCAATAATCATATGAGCCCAATTAATTTTAGCTAATAAAGGACGATCTTTAATAATATATTCAAAAGTTGTCAATAAAACTTGAAAATTTTGAGTTCTAATATCATGTTGCATGATTTTTCTTAAAGTTGGAGTACCTTTATAAGTAATTTTTTTAACAGATGGTGCCCATTTTTCAAATTCTAAATTCCAATTTGTTAAAGTTGATAATGGAACAATAACTAAAAATGGACCATTAACTTTCTTCACTTCAACTAGATACGTGATTAATGAAATACTTTGAATAGTTTTACCTAGACCCATTTCATCTGCTAAAATACCGTTTAAATGATTATTAAATAAGGAAACCATCCATTGTAAACCTTTCATTTGATATTCTTTAAGTTCACCACCAACTAATATACTTGGTTGTTTTTTAATTTCCTCTTTAATTCTATGAGCAACTGAATAATAATCAATATTTTCATTGTCATCACCTTCCAAATTATCAAACTCATCAGCAACTTCAATACCTGAAGCCTTTGCATGTTCATGAGTTTCCTTTTGTTGATCTTTAACAGCTTGAGCTAAAGAATCCAAAAATTGATTGGTTTGTTTCAACAAATGAGTAATTCTTGTATCTTTTGTTTGATCCAATAATTTGATATATGCTTCTTCATCATTAGCTTTCAAAGCTTGCAAACGTTGTTTAGCATTTCTTTCAACTCTCTTTTGTTCCTCTTTTTCAATGTAACCATGTAAATGAACAATAGATCTTCCAAATTTTTGAACTTGATCTTTTTTATTAAATCTTTTTCTAATAATGGAACTTGAATCTGAAGTTAATTTTTCAATCTTGTCAAATTTTTTCTTGTGTTCAATTTTAATTTTTAAAGATTGTTGTTGAAGATATAAATTATTTGTAATTTGAGCATCAATTGGGCTAATTTTTCTAATCTTAGCCAGAAAATTTGGATGACTATTTGTCAGTAATGAGTTTTTGAAATAATCAAAACTCAAGACATGTCCTCTCATTGCCTTTTGCAGAGGTAATAATTTCAAAGCATAATAATCAATCAATTCATCAATATGTTCAGGATCTTCAAGATCTTTCCCATCAGCAATGTTATCAAATTTAGACTTCATCTCTTCCAACACACCATCAATTTCCAATTGAATTTCAGCTTCATGTAATTGTGAAGCGCCATTCAAATCCAAGCCTTCAGGAAATACGCCAGGTATTGTCACTCTTGATTTTGGATGGTAAAGTAGTTCAAATGGAACTGCTTTTTGTTGAATAGGTTTTGTATAACTATCAACTTTAATCTTTGGATCATTATAAGGCACAATTGTAGTTATATCTGGGTATTCAGCTCTCAACTGTTCCAATGGAACAGGTGGTTGGTTTTCAAAAGTGTGTAAGCCTGAACCTGCAGAGATGTTTGGTTTTGATTGTGGTGGTAATTGTTGTTTAATGTTTGAGATGGTTGGATTAGCTTTGTTAGGTATGGTTGGTGTATTATTTTGAGAGTTGGAATGAGCAGATCCCATAGGGGATTGAGTATTTGGTGGTATTGTAGGGGTAGGTTGGGTTTTGGATATTGAAGCTTGTCTTTGATGAATTTGTGGTGTAGGTTGTTGAGATGGCATTTGAGATTGAGATTTATCATTCTGTAAGGTTTGAGCCAAAGATCTTGCAAGGATATGATTAACTTCAGGTGGAACAGGTAAATTCTTCACAAGACACTTGAAGGCAGCGATTTGAGCTTTCAATAAGACAGATTGTTCAGGATCAAACAGTCCATTATTCAAAGGATGTTGCTGCTTCTGCTGAGGTTGTTGCTGTGGTGGTTGTGGTTGGCCCTGGGGTTGGCCTTGTTGCAATTGTGGAGTGAACGACTGTTGTTGCTGAGCCTGCCTTTGGAAACCTTGTTGTTGAGAAGTTGGAATTTGAACATTCTGTTGCATTGGACTTTGAGTATTGTTATTGTTCATTTGGAAAGGTTGGTTCTGTTGTAGAGGATTCACGAATCCATTTTGACTAGCACCGTTATTGTTATGTATAAAATTAGGCTGTTGTTGTTGGCCAACAATGTTATTCTGATTGATTTGAGTATTGGCAGATCCAGGTGGCATCATTGGTTGTTGAGCAGGAGTACCAACATTACTATTCCCATTACTCTGTTGTTGTTGTTGTTGTTGTTGTTGTAGTAGTCTTCTAGCCAACTCTTGTTGTTTTGAAATGTGTCTGAGCACTTTGGATAAGTGAATGAATTCATTGTTGTGCACTGCACCATCACCTAGTTGTGCCTTTATGTGTTGCCATCGCTGTGTTTGTGTGTGTTAGTATGCTGATTCTCCAGATTTCACACCATTGGACTGTACTTGTGAGCTTGTAATACTCTCTGTCTCGCTAGGGGCAAGCAAGCCGTGTCGCCACTGTGTGTGCTTGTGTGTGTGTGTGTGGGTACTCACCTCATATAGCTTCTGTACTTCCTCTCGTGGAATGGGTCTGTTGAAATCCATCGTGTGCTCAGTCTGTGATCTCAGAATATTCCTCTTCTCTTTGTTTACGCTTGTCAATATTTGCTTCAGCTGTTTATTATGGCAAAGCCAAAGCCGAACTTTTTTTCCATCTCAATTTTCAAATTTGACTCGATCGTTTTTTGGGGAGCGTGTCGACTGCCCGATCGGGAAGTGAATGTGTATATTCATAGTCATATATCTATTCACTCTGTATACGCTGGCAACTCATCAACTAACTGTCCATTGTCGAATCTCGTCTTTATAGTGCTGAACTCCTCTGCAAACCGTATTGCCCCTCCGCTTGTAAAGTCCACCACCAGCGACCAAGGATAAAGATAATTAAGCCCCCCGTCTGGATTACTGATCTTGAACAGAATCAAGTACCTGTTGTTCCCAAACCATGGCATCTCCAGCTTGTGCGATTGTATGTCCTTATATAGTAGGGCAAAGCTGTCATTATTCTCTCTTCCAGTCTTGCCACTGCTCAGCACCACAATCCGGTGGGTTGTGAGATAGATCTTACCCTTGAGACCAATAGTGTCTGGGTTCTTTAACTCCAATGGCTTGAGCTTGATATCAACTATTTCCGGTGGCGAAAACTTGACCTGTTCATTCTCCAAGAGTACAAATGGGGGATACTCTGTTCCTGGGGTTCTCATAACCCAGTTCAATGACATTTTGGTGGTGTGTGTTGTATTGTGTAGTGTTTAGTTTATGGTTAGGTTTTTCGTTAAAAGTCTCGCGGTCTTTGATACAATCTGGGAAGGGACAATATATATACACCACAAAAAATAGTAACCATCTCACTTTGAATTTCGAGACTATTTAGACTTGATTTCTGAAAAGACCATGGTGCCGTTACAAATTTAGCTCTGCGACTCGATGCAAAAACAGTTTTAGCCTACAAGTACATGCACTTTAGCAAATGTATAATGTTGCATTAACCAAACAATTCATCAAGGTCATCGTCATCGTTATCTCCTTCATCTTCTTCATCTTCGTCTTCATCTTCATCTTCTTCACGATCATCACCTCTATCATTCATCTCTTGATCACCATCTTGATCTTGATCCTCTCCATTTTCTTGTTCTTTTTTACTATTACTCTTATCTTCACTAGTCTTTAGCTGTCTCTTTTTATTTTCCAATTCTTTCTCCAACTTGTTGATACTATCAATAAATCTACTTTGTAACAATTGATTACTTGTCTTTTCCAGTCTAGATTTATTCTGTTCAATAGTGGTTAATAATTCATTAATCTCGTCTCTTAATAATGCATTATGTTGAGCATCTTCATCAATTTCAACTTTACGCGATGCACCTTGTTCGTTATCACTATTATCATCTTCTTCGTCATCATCATCTTCTTCTGATTCTTCCTCCTCTTCTTCCTCTTCTTCTTCCTCTTCAATTTCCTCCT
Organism: Hansenula anomala; assembly: GCF_001661255.1. NCBI lineage: Eukaryota > Fungi > Ascomycota > Saccharomycetes > Phaffomycetales > Wickerhamomycetaceae > Hansenula > Hansenula anomala. The sequence goes on from NW_017567112.1 coordinate 2,128,930, forward strand.
CTTCTTCCATCTCTTCATCTTCTTCAATTTGAGCTTTTTCAACTTGTATTTTTTCACCATTTTGTCTCTCCACTTCAACCGTTTCACCATCTTCTAATGAGAAATCTTCTCCCAACACTTGTTCAATCTCTAATTCTAAATCTTCATCATGTTCCTTACCGGATGAATTAACAACAGTGGTGCTACTTGAATCTTGAGTTTTCGGAACTGAAACATCTCTTGAAGGTGTATTAACAACGGTTGGTGGAGTTTCTGATGTGGCAACGTTCAAACTTTCTGGATCAATTAATTCAAATTGTGATTCTTCAGCTTCTTCATCCAACCTTAATAACTCATCAACTTTTGACTCTATTCTTTCAATATAATCATTTGTCATTTTTCTTCTATATTTACTCTTTGTAATATTGTGTAATGGAGGTGTTAACCCATCAGGAATTACTTCATCTTTCTCCACTTGTAAATTTGCAATTTCATCTTCACTTCTAATCTTGGAAACCACTTGTAAAATTTGAGAAATATCAACTGTTTTGAAAATATTTTTCTTATCAACTGTTTTTTGAACTTCAACTATATTGGGTAAATTCACCAATCTTGCAGCATACATTGAATCATTAATATATATCACTGCACGTAATCTGTCCTTCCATTTAATGTGGAAATTACTAAAATCACCCGTCTCCACACAGTGTTTAACATAGTCCAGCTCTGCATCTGGTAATAATCTCAAAACTATAGCTTCCTCAACTAATGGATCATCTTCAATATCTGAAGCTTCGGAATCATAACCATCACCAGGAATTCTTGTGGGTTTCACTCTAATTCTTGGGACTTTCTTCACCACGGGTTGCGATATACCAGCACCTGCGGTTTTCAATTTTAGCTTAATATGTTTGGCTTTTGTCTTTGGTTTAGATGATGATGATGATGAAGATGATGATGCTGTAGGTGGTGGTTGAGGTCTCGCTATTTTGATCTTTGGAAGACTCTTCTTTTTTTCATCCTTCCCCTTCTCTTTTGGCAATCCAGCAGAAGGATCCTTCAATTTAATCTTGAACATCTTCACAACACTTTTTGCTCTATCAAATGCTAAACCAACTGTGCTTTGTTGATGTTTTGAACCGGTTTCAAATACAAAAAAAAAAGCTTCGCGAAACTGTTTTGCAAAAAAATCATAATGTAATGAAAATTTTGGAATAAATTTCGAAATTAAACTTATTTTGACACTTTTTTGATTTATAAAACAACAATAAATTTTGCCAAAATGCCACCAAGACTACCTGTTCCACTTATACCTCTCGCTGGACAAAAGTTCAGACATCACTATAACTCTTCCTTTTTGGCTAATGGTGGAATGCTAGGTATGTTTGTTTTTTCTGAATGAACTTTTCCACATCATACTAATAAATCTAATAGATCAAATTATGGATAAGCTTAAATTGGAGAATCATTTTAAACAAGATACCAAAGTCCTTGATGTGTATCCTTCTAATGGTTTATTTGCAGGTGCTGTTTACAACAGAATCTTGCCAGAACAACATATATTGATGGAAAATCGTAAAGAATTCAACAATTGGTTAAATGATTATATATCAACTTTAGCCGAACCACACACATTTGACCTACACAAATTAGACCCATATAACTGGAAATCTTTTCTTAATATCACTGATGATACAAAAATTTTACAACCTGGAGTTGAATCAAGAGATCATATTCATTCAAAGTTTTTACTTACAGGTTATTGTTGCAATGAAGGATTATTAATGCAATGGTTAAGTTGTCTTGGAAATCAAAATTGGATACAGAGATTTGGGAATGTTAAAATGTTGTTATGGGTTCCAAATTCCTCTGCAATAAAGATTATGGCATCTCCAAGTACCACTAATAGAAATAAATGCTCTGTTACAAGAGAAGCTTTCAGTAACACAAAAGTGATTGCACTTCCTAATACCAAGGAACTTAAAAAATATGACCACAAGTTATTGGATGTTGATCAACCACTATTAATCAAACCTGATGATTTTAGTAATTCAAAAGTTCCATTGGCATTATTAGAAATTGATCCTCTTGATCATCATGTGAATGATGTTTTCGCTTGGGATTTTGTTGTTAAGCAGATGATGGCCTCAAAGGTCAAACCAATGGAGGAGAGTATAAACTTTTTAGGTCCAGCTGCTTCTGACTTTTTTCAGCAACATCTTTCAGAAGATATATGGGCTAAAACTCCAAGAGACCTAACAGCTGAAGAGTTCAATGAAATTGCTAAACTTTTTGAACTCTGGCCATTTAGACCAAGATCATTAGTTGACGTGATTGATGACACTAGAGAAATCTGATTCAAACCTATGATTTTTGTATATAGTTCTCAGATAAAAGTTTTGATTTCATGCTTTCGCGAACTTTTATTGTAGTGTCCAAGAAAAAAAAGTCCAAAAAGCGTCAAATTGAAAAGGGACATAATCATCAACATCAACTCTCTTGTTTAATGGCACCAACCATGACTGAAGAAATTGTATGGCTCTAATGTGATTTCCTGTGATATCTGGTACTAACTGTTTTGTTTTTTATAGCAGGGTTATTTCATCATTGATGCTTCAGCATTAACAAAAGGGCTCGGTAACATCAAGAGATGGATCGATGAGCAAAACTACAATGTCAAACTATTCATTCCATCTTATAGTGAGTATTTGAATTGGTGAAGACTCATATATGTTCTTTCTAACAATTTCACCAGCGATTCATGAGTTGGATTACCTCAAAAAGGGAATGTCTATGTTGGCCACAAATGCTAGAGAAAGTATTCGTTTTATTGACAGAGTTGTTTCAAGTGAAGATCATCATATTGGATCAAAATTGATTCTGGAAACTCCTGATCAAGTTGGACCAAATTGGAGAAAATGTATGACTTTTAAAGTTCGTTCACCAAAAACTCATGAATTTCCAAATAACAAAAATGTGACATCAAAACCATCGGTTATTAAATATGAGAATGAAGAAGATGATGATGAAGCTGATGAGAGAGGAAATCAATCCAATGAGAAAAACTTGAAGAAAGAAAGAGCTGAATTACCAGCTAGATACAAATATCTTTTAAGACCATGCATCAAAAAAACTCATGTTGATCCTGAAGATTGGAAACTAATCACCGAAGATTTAACAACTAAAATTTGGTGTGAAAGTTTTGGTATCAAATGTATCAATGTTAGTGAAGCTGAAAGTTTATTATTTCAATTGAAAAATAAGACACAAATTGGAAATGATACAAATTACACTTTCAGTAAATTAAGTATTGAAGATGAACCAAGACCATTATCATCATCATCATCATCATCTAATGGTGGTAAAAGAAAAAGATCAAGAGCCAGAAAATCTAATAACAATAACGCTAACATTATCAATGATATCAATAATACTGGTGGTGATTCACAAAATACTCATCGTGAAAGTTATGATTCTATTTCATTTGCTCCAAGAGGTTCAGGTGAATTATGGGTCCCTTAAGTCTTCCGATATTTGATTAAGTTATCTCAAGTTAAAATTCAGTTTAAAGAAGAATCAAAAAAAAACATATGTTCCAATAAGTTCAAAACCAAAATGTTTGTTTCCTGAAGTTCACATCAGTGAGTTATTGATGGATGAGCCTGGTTATTTTTCAAAGAAGGGATTATGTGTTGTTCTAATTATTGAGTTCAGAGATCTTTTTATTTTATTAACAAAACCTTTGTGTTATTATTTTTTATTTTTACTGCACACATAATATGGGTATTCCAGTGTAATTGATCAAGGTGATTGTCATTACAGCTAGGGTGTTCAATTAAGCACATGCTGCACATTTGAAATCAACTCAATAAAGCTGAATCCAGGTCCCTTAATTATGATATGTGTGATTCTCAAATACAAATTTTGTTTATTCATTCAGTAAATTAATGTAGGCTACATTGATAATATTGTTATTTAAAAAAACCATGAAATTTAATATAAATATCTATAGGAGCGATAGTAGTTCTTTCTAGTATCTTTTAAAAGTTAGTAAAAATCATTAGATTATATGACTGTTTTCAAAAGGATTCATTCTTATTTTTTCTTTATCAGATAATTGTCAAAAAAGTTGTATTCATTGACCGGTAATTAAACAAGTCTAACATTAGAGATGCCAGAAAAAACATACATGATAAGGTGATCATCATAAAAAAAACAATAACGAATAATATCCTGGTGTAAACAACGTATCATTTTGGACTTACATTAATTTCAAGTTATGGTTCTTTTGAAAAAGTTGAAGAAAACAGTATAAAGTTGAGTTGAAAGAATTGAAATTTTTTTCAAGTAAAAGAACCGAAAAAAATTTTTACGTATGAATTAAAGACACGGTTATTATTGGCAGCTATATAGAAAATTTCAGGGCATGATTTTGAGAAATTAAATCAATCATCTTGGTCAAGATTAATTGAATGCTTTGTGACTTCAATATCGGTTTCATCCCTTCTTTCCTCCTCGGATTCTTCATCGTGGTTGTATCTCAACAGTTCAATGGTCATGTTTAAATCTTTAATCTCACCATGAAGCTCTTCAATTTCTTGATTAAAAGCAGCTTGTTTTTGAAATAATGCCTTTTTCCATTGTTTGAACTTTTTCTCCTCTTGTGAGACAATATCACTGAAAAGTTTCTTTTGAGCTAATTGTTTTTGAATAAAACTTGGACTCCATTCAATAACTAATTCATCAACAAAAAGTTTGTTACATTTAGCCAAAATTTTATTGTTTTCCAATCCATTTTTATCAGGATCATCATAATTCAAATACTTGATAGATTCATCATCACTCAATTTATCTTTGGCTTCCTTGATTCTTGTTCTTGTTAATTTTTCACGACAACTTTCATAATAAGATTCAGTGCTTGAGATTAAATCAACCATATTTTTAGCCATTAAAACATCTCTCAATTTAATGAAATCACAATGTTTTTCATTTTCCACTTGAGCGATTCCCCATTTATATTTACGTCCTCTAATTGAAGAACCATCTTCATCATTAATTACAAATGATTCAGAGCCAATAACTGAAAAGGGAAACTGTTTCAAAATTGTCTTTTTAACATCCTCATCCTCAATAAACTCACATATTTTGATATCTTGAGCTTCAACAATTTCTCTAACAGCTTTTTTGACTTCTTTCAACTCAATGGTTGTTAATGTGTCAGCTTTTGAAATCACTGGAATCAAATTGACTCTGCTTGAAATATGTTTCAAGCATTCAACATCTAATGGAGATAATCCTTTACTAGTTGGTTTGATGAAATAAAGGCAGGCATGAACTCTGTTATCTTTTAATTTTGAACGATCTGGTTGTTCTTCTTGAAACATGTATAATCTCAACTGTTCATCAATATAATTTGTGATTGGAACATAACCAAAAGTGTTATCAGTGAAATCGCCAAAACCTGGGGTATCAATAACAGTGAAATCTAAGGCAAAGTTATCTTCAGTTAAATGAGCAGTGTGATGAACGATGTTTGTTGTTCTTTCAAACTTGATTGTTGGTTCAACTTTTTCAACATTATGCCAAACACTTGGTAAAATTGAGGTTCCAAAAAGAGTATTAACAAAAGTTGTTTTACCTATTAGGAATGGTTAGCCTGGTGTTCTTAAAAATATTCATAATAATTAGGAAACTGGGTATATTATTTACCTAAACCTGATTCACCAACAAGCAACAAATTGAAATCAGCGCCTTTCTTTGCAATCAAATCTTGAGTTTGGGAAGGTAATGCATCAATTCCAAGTGAATATTTTTCATCAAAACAACTCTTTAAAGCTGGTTGGCCGCTTTGTTTGGTTTTATTCTCTAAAAAGTGAGAGTATAGCTCATTTGATTTTTTGAAGAATGTGATTTGATTGGTGATAATGGAGGCAGACATGATCTAATTAGAGACTCACAGGTTCCTTTATGAGTTTGAACAGAACTTGACGCTTATGATTGGTTTGAGATTTGTATTATCTTTTTGGACTTTATCTGTTTTATTTGATCTGGCTTGGTTTTTGTGGTACGTTAAACAGTTGGACTATTTTGCGGCTCAAGGAATTTAAAGTGTACACAAAAACAAATTTTCAGCATCACCTCTACTATACCTTTGGGCGAGCTTTCTCATAATAGTGCTGAAATATTGTAACATCGGTCAATTTGAACAATATATATTCTCCATGATGGAAATTGGACTTCGTTCAACAGTCTATGTATGAGCAAGTCACTGCTGCTAGTTACTAGACTCTAAGCCTTACTACAACGGGAATATGAGGTGGTTTCTCCGATCGTTTACCGTAAGCACCGCTCTTCACTTTTAACTTTAAGTCTCATGAAATGCAGTGCCTATGCAGTACCTAATTACTATAGTTAATATTGTAGCTAGATTATAAATTAAAGGGCAATGGTACAGCTGATTGACTTTTACACTGAGAACTAAAACTCACCAGTATACCAGGTTGAAGCATTAATACTGATCGAATTCATCAACCTTGATTTCATAATCATTCAATGACAAATTCAGTGCTGTGTATACTTCCTCGAGAGCCACTCATCATTAGTCATGGACCATACGCTTTTAGGCTGGAGTTCTATGTCTGTTTTGTATGGAAAGTTGAAATCAATCATCTTATAAGGCCTCCATGATAATCGACGTAGAGTAGTGAACAACTGATTCGTCATAACCTGTTCAGGACATCGCTTAGGATACAATCCAGCTTTCGCGCATCTGTTGCCAGAATTGGCGATAAGCTGATAACCTTTATCACCAAAGATCTGATAACAACATCAAAATCGACTCTCGAGAACCAGGTCTCGATCCCTGTGAGATTAATTGCTAGTACACCCTTTATAAATGGTAACAATGGCTCAAAATTCCAATTAAAACCACTTGACTGCTTGTCAGCAGCTTCAACTTATTGTACACGTACACTTCTCAGATAAAAATGACAGAGACAATTCTTGGACAATCTTATGGTTATGGTTTCGTTGTTGGGCTTGGTGCAGCTTTTGCAATCATCATGTGTGGTATAACCTACGTATTGGCAAAATTTTTAAATCAAATTCAAAATTCTGAAAGATTTACTACAGCTTCAAGAAATGTTGGTTCTGGTTTAATATCAAGTGCTGTTGTCAGGTAAGTTACTATAATTACATGTAAAATTCAATATACTAACAGAATTTAAACTAGCTCTTGGGTATGTTTCAATATCGTACAAAAGATCAATTCAGTATACTAACATGAATTCTAAAGGTTTGGCCAGCTACTATCTTAACCAGTTCCTTATGGGGTTACACTTATGTAAGTTGAGAATTTAGTTGAATCAATCAGTACTCTGCTAACATATCAAATAACAGGGTATCAGTGGAGGTTATTTGTATGGTGTTTCAGGTACTTTCCAAATTATGGGGTTTGCATTAATCGCCATTGAAATTAAAAGAATCGCTCCATCTTGTCATACTATTGGTGAAATTATCAAAGTCAGATATGATACCCCAACTCATTTCGTTTATATGTTTTATGTCTGTGCTACAAACTTGATGGTGGCTTCATGCTTATTGTTAGGTGCCTCTCAAGGTTTCAATGCTGCAACTGGTATGAATGTTATTGCTGCTAATTTCTTGATTCCTTTAAGTGTGGCAGTCTATACAATGTTTGGTGGTATCAAGGCAACTTTCTTATCAGATTGGATTCATACAGTTATTATCTATTTAATCGTTCTTGTAATGTGCTTTAAAGTGTTGACAAGTTCAGAAATCATTGGATCTCCTGGAAAATTATATGATATGATTTTAGAAAGTGAAGCAAAATTCCCATCAACTACTGGGACAAGTTTTTTAAGCTTTAAAAATAAAGAAATGTTTATGACAACTTGGAGTGTGTGTCTTGGTGGGTTCTCATCTGTTTTTGGTGATCCAAGTTATGGCCAAAAAGCTATCGCTGCAAAACCAAATAGTGTTTTAGCAGGTTATGTTTTAGGTGGTCTTTGTTGGTTAACTGTTCCTTGGGCTTTAGGGACAATTGGTGGATTAGTTGCTAGAGCTCTTTTAGTTTCTGATAAATTTTACACTTATCCAAATGAATTGACTTCTCATGAAGCAAATGCAGGTTTACCATTAATTTATGCAATGGGAACAATTATGGGTACCCCAGGTGCTGCGGCTGCTATGTTGGATTTATTTTTATCTGTTACAAGTGCTCTATCTGCAGAATTGATTGCATTCTCTTCAATTTCAACATTTGATATCTATAGAGGTTACATCAAAACCACAGCTACTGGTAAAGATTTAATCAGAGTTAGTCATGTTATGACCATGGTTTTCAGTCTCGTTGTGGCTTGTGTTTCTGTTATCTTCAATTATGTGGGTGTCACTGTTGGTTGGTTAATTGGATTTTATGGTATTTTGTTATCACCAGCAGCTTCAACCTTAGTTTTAACTTTATATTGGAGAAAGACAAGTAGTTTTGGTATTACTTATGGCTCACCATTATCAACAATTTGTGGTATCGTTTGTTGGATTGCTACTGCTAAAGCCACTGGTGGTAAAGTTACAAAAGATACATTAATGACCAGTGAACCTTCTATTGTTGGTAATTTTGTCTCTTTGGGAAGTTCATTCATTTTCATTCCTGCCCTTTCATTATTGAAACCTGAACTCGTTTTATTTGATTTCAAATATTTTGCTACTGCTTTCACGGCTGCTGATGATGCAGATGAAGAAGAAAAAGAGTTCATGAATACTTCACCACAAGAGCAAAGAGAATTGAAAAGAGCTTCTAAAATTGCTCTCATCTTAAATGCAATTTTATTATTTGGTGGATACTTGATTGTTCCTTTAGCATTTTATGGTACTGATTATAAATTTTCCAAGAAATATTTTACACAATGGGTTATTATCATGACAATATGTTTGATCATGGCAAGTATTTATATCATTGTTGTCCCTCTGTATCAAGGAATGGATTCAATGAAGGTTATCTTCAAAGGAATTTTCTTTGGTAACGGTAAAGCTGAAGTACTCGATGCAAGTGCTCAACCTGATGTTTCAAGTGATGGTGAGATTGTTAATGAAGCTATCCAAATGGATGATGATAAAGAGAAATTAGGGTAGATAATTTTGATTTAAAAAAGTTAATATAATATATGCGTTAATTATTAGTTGGGAACCAGGGAAGATATTTATTTGTAGTGAAAGAGTTTTGTATCACTTAGTACAATCAAAGAAATGGTAAACAGTTATCGTAATTAACGTTTTAAAAAGCAGATTATCTGGTAAGCTAGAAGTATCAGTTATTAGAAACAGTTAGATCGTGTGTACTTAGAGTTATATGGTACTATATTGTCCAACTATATCTTGATGAATGTTACACGTTCTGTCACTTGTGGAGGTCAACCGCTTATGTCCGGCGACTCGCCAAATTGAGCTAAAATGGTGGTACATTATTTCGAAGACTTTGTTAAGCAGCAATACCTCAAATATTTATGACCCACTAATTAAGTAGCAAAAAGTCAAGAAATTGTTATTATATGGTCAAATTCAATGTTTTGAATTTTCGAATTTATTTGATTTAGGAAATTTTAAATTTGGTATTTAATAAAGTAGGCTGGTATAATCTAGTAATATTAAAATTTCTCAAAAATTGTTCAAAATGTCCCCCAAAAAAAGCTTATTATTATCAGAAAAGCTCCAAAATACTAAGCCTTTAAGATTTTATGATAAATATATATTACTTCTTGTTTTATCCACTAATTGGTATTTCCTATTGTTTTTACGGCCGGAGTTTCCTATTTAGCTCGGTAACTCCGTCACTATGTGTCAGTTAAATCCGTTTCCGTTGTTTAAGCTTTAGCGCTTATACTATCATTGGAAAAAATATATAAGAAGTGATGGCAAAGACTCATTATTTACTTGCTTTAATATTTCTAGGTCAGTATACACAATGAATAAACAATTAGGTATTCGCATGTTTTCAACTATAGGTGCTAAAAGCTATAAAGCTTACAAGGCCCCAGAATTCTGGAGGGCAAGTTCCCATTATATGAGGGCTGGTAATAAGAATTGGCATCGTTATTATCATGATCGCAATTCTGTGAGTTATTTTGTATTAATTCAACCTTATTTCATTACAATCTGACCTCTTATTCTAGTTTGGATCATGGAGTTATGGCCCATGGGCATGGAAGGGCTATCATCATCATCATCATCATGGACATCGTCGTGGAGGCTTTTTTGGATACTTATTTGTTGGTTTGATTGGTTTTTGGTTTGGTTACCACACTGATAGTAAAGATTGGAGAAGACATCATCAAGAGCGTTTGGAGAGATTCCATAAGAATAAAGAGGAATGGAACAAAGAATGGAATAATGCGGAATGGGGGTTTGGTAGAAAGAGACAAGGTGAGTATACTTAACAGACGATACAGGTACCAATTCGCTAACATAAATATTGGCACAGAACAACCTCAATTGGAACAGCCACAAGATGATAACAGCATGAAGTCATTACCTGACCAGTCAAGCTCAGATCATGGAACCAATTATGGTTTATGGAAGAGTTAGAAGTTAATTACCTAATTCAGTCTTCTATATTTATTTTGAATTTGTAAATAGTTGTTTTTTTGAATTAATCTATTAAGTTTTATATTATATTTGAATATCTGTACTCATCAAGAACCAACATACCATAAACCGCAAATCTAAATAAATGACAATATCTCATGAACAAAATCCTGAAATGAAATAGTTGCAATTCCATTACCTTGAGTATCAAACTTTTTGAAAATATTGGTACAACGTAATAACCAAACTAAACTTTCAACAAACATATCAAATCTTAAAGACATTGGCTGGTTACTATTAAAATCACCAAATCTTTGGAATATAAACAATACGATATCCGTAGGTAATCTATAGCCAAAGCTTTCTAATGCTGATTGATACTCACCAAATGAAATTTTTTGATTAGAATCAACATCGTATTTTTGAAAAGTTTTCCTCCAATGTAAGATATAATTCCATAAATGGAAAAACTCTTTGAATTCAATTGTCCCTGAGCCGTCTTTATCGAATAATCTGATCATCAGTCTTACTGTACTTGATCTGAATTGTGTTCCGTCATTATTTATTAGTGCTGTTGCCAGTTCATCTTCTGTTAACCCTCCATCATGATCTCTATCCACTCTATCAAACAATTCCCTTAATTGACGTTCCAAGATTTGTGCAGGATCGGCTCTTGGCTGCTGCTGTTGTATAATATTAGGTTGGCTTGTATTTCTTTGTTGAAGTTGATTGTAGGCACTTGGAGCATATCCAGCATATGGTGATCCAGGAGCATTGGGTTGAGATGCTATTCTATCCTGTGCGAAACCTGAGTTTGGTCTAGGTAATGGCTGTGATTGAGGAATCTGCTGATATTGCTGCTGTCTAGGGTTTTGAGGTAATGGATGTTGATTAGCATATCTTTGTTGTTGTTGTTGTGGCTGTTGTTGTTGTCTTTGAATTGGTCTTGGATGCTGTGACATTGGTTGTTGAGGATGTAACGGTGGCGTGAACTCTTGCCTTGAAGGGGCCTTCCTCACTGGTTTACTTTGGTTATTTGGATTTCTAGCACCAAATGCTTCTGTTGGTGTAGGAAAGTGCTGTTTCATGAGTTAATTTTGAGTTACTCTCCTTTGCCTTTAATAAGCCCACTTACTATCAAATCATCTCCTGTAACAGTCTTTCCCATGATGACTATGCTCTAACGTTTGACCAAATGTTCAATTCCAAAATGATCCCCTGAAAGCCCGTTTCTTGTCAATTTTACTATTTTTATAGATGTCTGTTACCTAAATTGATTTATTGTTCTTTAAAATAACGTCGAGATGGCTTTGGTGTTCGGATGCGATGCGAAATCTATGATAAGCATATTACAGCCTCCAAGATCCTAACTGCTAATTAAGGCATTTAAACTTGAATTAATTCATTGTACAAATGTCTACAATCAAATTTACCATTTTTTTTACCTTTTTAATTTACAGATAAATAAAAAAACTATCCTATGAACTTTCAAAAAAAACACAACCCTTTTAACATTATAGAATGAATTTTTTTAAGATGTAGTTAATAACATTTCATTACTTTTTCTCTTCTTTTTTGCTTTTTGATATTATAAAACTCCCCTTTTTATATATATTTATTATGACATTGATTTCAATCTTCCCTCTTTTCAAAAACTTAAGCTTTTAATGATGAAGCTCTTCTCTTTTTAACTTCAGCTTTTTCAGCTTTACGTTCATGTAAACGTTGAGCTAATAATTGAGCGTATTCAGCAGCAGCATCTCTTTGAGCTTGAGCATTTCTGATTTTTAATGATTTCAAATGACGTTTTCTTTGTAAAGCTTGTGGAGTAACTAAACGTTGGATTTTTGGAGCTTTAGTGTATTTTTTATCACCTTTAACAACTTCTCTTCTGATAACATATTGTCTAACATCATCTTCTTTAGTTAAGCCAAAGAATTTTCTAATGTGGTTGGCTCTTTTTGGACCTAATCTTTTTGGAACTTGTTCGTTGGTTAAACCTTCAATATCAGCATCACCTTGTTTAACAATAACTAATGATAAAACAGCTAAATCTGGACCAACAATGGCACCTCTAACAGATTTTCTCTTTCTTTCACCAGATCTTCTTGGTCTGTAACATGAATGACCTTTAGCTAATAATAATTTAACACGGTTTGGTAATAAAACACCTTGTTTCATTGGGAAACCTTGTTTATCGTTACCACCAGTGATTTTGAAAACATAACCTTTAAATTCATCACCAACTGATTCACCTTCAACTTCAGTACCGATTCTCTTATCGTAGAAAACTCTCAAACGATGTTCATCATCAATGTCAACGGTCTTTTGGGTACCGTTGGCTGGGTAGGCAATGTTTAATTTCATCTTTGCACAAAGGGTTGTATAATGTGTTTCTACCTTTAAGTTGAAGCTTCAACTAACAAATACATTTATTTTTGTTGATTGATGGTGATTTTTTCAATTTTGGCGATTGGGAGGATTTTGTTTGGTGGTGTTCGGGTGAATGGCAGTTTGCAAAAGGAAAAAAAGGATTGAGCCCTAGCGAATGTCACGTGTTTTGGCAATTACCACACAGTTGAACGTACCGATAGCACAGTTTATTAGCACATATTTAATTACAAATAACAGCTAGCTGATAATACTATTTCTACACTAGTCTCTTGTTTTCTTTATTTTCTTAATTTTCCTTATGAGCTTTTTTTAAATTTTATTAAACAATACAAAATACATAAACCTCACCAAAGTATTTAGTTTCTTCTTGGGCCACCGAATCTTCTAGCGTTTGGTCTTTCTGGAGCAGATTCTTGTAAACGGGTTTGAGGTAAAATACCTTCTGGGACGTGTAAGTATTCACGCAAGTATTCAACACCTTCATCAGTTAAGGTGTAGTAATAGTATTGCCATGAGAATTGAGTTTTAACGTAACCTTTTGAGGTTAATGATTGTAAAGCTTTGATAACATAAAGGTTTCTGGTGTCAATTTCTTCGTGTTTAGCTTGGTTGTAATCTTTCTTAGCAACGACAACACCTTCTGTTTTAAAATTGTTAGTACAAAATCTTTAATGAAATCAAGTAAAATATGGAGAGATTTGAGAAATGTGCCAAATGTATACATTATTTTGAAGATGAGCCTTCTTGGGTACGATATACCATTATTGTTGCTTTCTACTCTTTTGGCCACCTTTTGCTTCTTGTCTCAATAATCACTCTTTGAATCCAATATTTAACTTTTATGTGACAACCTGAAAGCCTTGACAATACGCTTTCTTAAATTTCTTTCCATGAACTCTTCATCAGATCAATCATTGTTTACTCTCTTTGTGTGTCATGTCTGATCTCTTGATCTTCCCACAGACACTAGTTTAAAATGACTCTCTTGAAATATAAATGATACAACACTGGCACATATTCTCTGTCTTTCTCTCCGTCATCACAATAACATACCGTTGAATAAGTATTTGTGGATTTTAGTTCTTTCTTCCTTTGGGATAAGCATGTTGGCAATACTCTTGACGGGTCCTTAACTGTTGAATATCAAAAGAGAAGGATATACGCTAGTTTTTGTTTTTCGATGTTTGAATACTTTTTGATTTTTTCACCAAGTCCCAGTGGTTGTCGTGAATTTTTTTTTGTTTCGCAGAGTGTGTTTACCAGAAATCCATTCTCGGTGGTGTCCAGGGAGGACCTGCCTAGCTGTGGGCGGAGAATATCAGGCTCAGAGCCGGTGTAAAAACCGGTCGGAGATGCGTAAAACAGAGACCAGGTGGTGTGGGGATGTCAACTTTTATGCCCTGAGGCACATCACCTGATCAAATATACAGCCCTTTTTAAGTTCTTTGTTTTTTTATTTGATACGAGATAATTGACACATAGAGAATGTCAAGATGGAATGGTGGCCAATGTCAATAAGCAAACATCTACAGCAATGTCGATAAGGCTAGATGATTCAGAGGATAATATCAGTACGCATAGACGTGGTTCAACTCTAGATATAGAATCACAATCTGTCTCTACAGAGAGTAACAGTCGATCCTTTCAGGATACATACTATTACAAGATTATCAAGTTCTTTTCAAAGTTCAAAATACTATACGTTCCAATTCTCAACTGGGCGTTGTTGTCGTTCTTTATTACCATGCTCTATAAGTTGATTTTGAAATACAATACCATGTATGAAACTAATGTTCTTTTGACCACAATTACAGCCAATGTCTTGTTGTATGGGTTATCAGATACTTTAGCTCAAAACATTTCATGTTTTCTTGCAATGGTTCAACAAAAAAACAATCAAAGAACAAGAGAAGGTTCTATAGGCTCTATTCAACTTGGAAATTATACGAATGCTTTCAGTGATCAACCAGATGAATTAGCTCTCTACACAGATTTTGGTGACACTAGTGTTCAAAACAATCATGGTCATCATTCTCAATTGGAGGGTCAACATTTTCAAAAATTATCCAAACAAACAGATGAAGACATTTTCAACTTTCACAGATTTGTTGGATTTATGTTTTGGGGATTTGTTATGGCATTTGTTCAAATTTGCTGGTATTGGGTATTAAATCATTTTTATACACAAGAACCAACATTCGTTTCGGTTCTAGAAAGAGTTATGTCAGATCAACTAGTATTTTCACCTATTTCATTGTTTTGCTTTTTCTCATATTCAAATTTCGTATTGGAAGGGGGTAATAAGTATACATTATCTGAAAAAATACGGAAAATTTATTTTTCAACATTGATTGCAAATTATATGGTTTGGCCATTGGTACAATTTATAAATTTTTTGGTTATGCCAAAACAGTTTCAAGTTCCATTTTCTTCATCCATTGGTGTCATTTGGAATTGTTTTCTTTCGATGAGGAATGCTGCGAATTAAGTATGAGTTCAATAAAGTAAAAGTTCTCAGAATTAAGGATAAGGAAAAAAAAACATCTCCCAAATTACTCGATGCTATACAGAACATTTTGCATTCCACAATTCTTGTCATCTTGATATTTTTGATTCCCAAAAATTCAATCATGCTTGGGTTCACCAAAAGGACAGAAATCGAAGAAGTTGATCAAGGTTACGAAGAACGCGCCTCTAAACCTTCAGGATTTAACCTGAAAATTGGTTTTTTAGTTATCTATCTGTCGTCGTTGATGTTTTTACTATCATCAAACTATTTTGAAGCTCAACTACCAACAAAAGTTGCATCATTTGACATTGAATATTATCAGAACCCTTCGTCAGTTTTGGAAAAGATCTTTGAAATCACAGAAGAAGGAACAGTCAAAGTTATCGAACCTTCCTTATATATCGATGAGCATCAAGCAAGACTGGATATGATGATATACGAATATTACAATGATTCTTCAAGTGTTAATGAGACAGAATTGAACGCTTTCTCAACAGGACTTATATTTCTTCAAGAATTGGAGTCGCCTTTCAAAAACTATTTCGGTTTAAATGGAGATTTATATTACGATATAGTTGACTTTCTTGAAAACACAATCTACACTTTATACTTTGATGAATTTGCTACAGAATTTGAAGATTCCATGGATTTGAATAATTTAATTCATTGGATCCAAGTTAATAACAACTTAAGATTTGTGCTGTTTTTCCTGATTATCATATATATTGTTGAACAGGCCATATCATTTCTAACACCTAAAAACAAGTTCCTTCATACAAAAAAACTTGTGTTGTTGTCAATCAATATCTGTACAACTTTGGCTATTCTAGGAAGTTTTGTTGTTTACTGCTGGATTGTTTACAGATATCCTTCTCCCATAAATAATTTCAACCTAGTGACCACCATATTTATATTCATAAGTTCTATATCTGCTAATATCTACAATTTCAAATAGGTTATAAACGTGTTGTTTTCATGTTATCGGTGGTTGATGTAGCACTAGTATTAGGTGGTGGTGGCCGTATTTGTCCGCTAGCACGACAGGGCGACCTTTTTTTTTTCGCGACCATTGGAAATGAAAATTGATATAATTTTCAACAGACGTAGAACACAAGGTGTTGGTGATACTTTTATTTGGATCACAATACACACTTGAGAAAATGAGCACAAATACCCTTGTTGACAGACCTTCACAGAGACCAGATGTCATTGATGAGATCTTAACTTCATTGAAAAGATATGACGTTTCAGTTATCAAAGATTTGGAAGATTATCTATTTGACCAATACGAAAATGATTACAGTGATTTGAACTCAAACTTGGCTTTATTAAAGTTATATGAATTAAGCGATGAAACTTCAGTTGAGAGACAAGATTCCACTTTGAAGATATTGATAAAAGGCTTAATTCAATTCACCAACTCTGACTTTACCTTATATTTACACTTACTACCACCATACATTTTCACCACAACCAATGAATACACTACCAAAATCCAAGGATTAGTTTCATTATACGAATTATTAATTTCCAACAAGTTTGATCAATTTTTGGCCAAAAACAAAGAATTATCATTAGTGGATGATCACAGTGTGAAGTTAATTGAACAAACATTCTTGAGTAATAAGAACTCCAAATTCATTATGAGTGAGGCTGTTAGTGAAGAAGTTTCAGTTACAAGATTGTCCAAAGTTGTTGGTCAACTTTTACAAAACTAGATTGTCCTAGTTTTGAAACATGTCAAATAGATTCATTGTTAGTTAATTACGTTGGTTTTAATGTTATTTGATGTTCGTTGTAGTAGCTATTTTCTCGATCCAAATTATTTACCCATATACAGGGTTTCTCACCATTTCTATACCCTGATCTATACATTTCGAGTATAGTTTCCACTGAAATCATCGCTATTCTTTGTTTATGCTTATGATCCTTCAGCTCATCTCAATCTGCCAAAAAGGGAACTTGGTACACACACTCCCGAGATAAATTTTTTTAAATTTTTTTTAAAGTAAAGTAGAAGAGACATAACTTAATATAGATATTTTCAATCAGATAACTAGTATAGATCCCAGCTTACTAGGTAACTAGCTACTGTGTGAAATATGGTTGCTAACAAAAGAAGAAGATCCGATGCTGGGTCCAAGAAGAAGGAGTCACCTTTGACAAGGGAAGACAAAACATCTGCTCCTCAGAAATCCATCTTGGAATCAAGTGAAGTATCATTTCCAAGAGGTGGTGCTTCTGCCTTAACTCCTCTTGAATTAAAAGAAGTTGCCAATGAAGCTGCTAGTGATGTTCTTTTTGGTAAAGAATCTTCCGCTCCTACAATCTCAAAATCAGATGAACATCGTCCTTTAAAGAAGAAGAAGACATCAAAATCTACATCAGCAACTGCTTCAGCTGAAAAAACCACCATCCCAGTTGAGAGTTTGTCATTTAAATCCTTAATACCGGGTACACTTGTATTGGGTAAAATCAGTGAAATAAATCGTTTAGATATTGCTCTTTCATTACCAGATAATTTGATTGGTTATGTTCCAATTACTAGTATTTCCTCAGTAATAACAAAACAACTGGTAGAATTTGAAGAAAGTGATAGTGAAGATGAAGAAGACGAAGAAGATTCTGATGAAGATTTAGATGAAGATGATGAAAATAAAACCACCAAAGGTACTTCAAAAGTTAAGGTTTCAAAAGAATTTCCAAATTTATCTAAATTGTTTAGAGTCGGCCAATGGTTACGTGCTGTTGTTGTCGAGTCGAACCAAAGAGGTAAAAAGAAACAACACAAAAAGCGTATACAGTTGTCACTTGAACTTGAAAAAGTTAACAAAGATTTAGAAGATGATGATTTGATCCCAGGCTCAACTTTACAAGTTAGTGTCAAGAGTGTTGAAGACCATGGTATCATTTTTGATACCGGTAAAGCTTCAAATGCTTTCATATCCAACAAAGAATTGAAAGCTGCCAAATATGAATTAGAAAATATTCACCCAGGTGCTGTTTATTTGAGTACAATTGTCAACAATAATGCTCGTACTATCACAGTTAGATTCAATACTGGTAAGAAAAATCCAGTCACCACCATTTCATCTATTGATTCAATCATACCAGGTAACTATATTGAAACTCTAGTCACAGAAGTTCATAATGATGGGCTAATAACAAAATCATTCGGTTTAGTTGATTCTTCAATAAGTTTGACACATGCTGGTGTTTTCAACGAAAATGAATTGAAACATAAATATGCAATTGGAACAAATATTAAAGCTAGAGTCATTGCTGTTTTACTTTCAAATGGTTCTAAAAAATTGGTTTTGTCACTTTTACCTCATATTTTGAACTTGAATGAAAATAATTATGATAAAAATGTCTTATCAGATCCATTAGAAGCTTTCCCAGTTGGTCATATTTTTGAAACAGTCGAAGTTAAAGGTCATGATAGCAATTACATTTTTGTTTCTGTCGATGGTGACAGATTTGGTCAAGTTCATACTTCGAGAATCGATGGTGGTAAATCGAACATTGCAGCTATATATTCCAACGGATCTCAACATAAAGCCAGAGTTTTGGGATTTTCACAATTTGATAACTACTATACTTTGACTATGGATCCTAAAGTTATTAATCAAAAATACTTGAGGGCTCAAGATATCCCATTAGGTGAATTAGTTACAGGTGAAGTGCTAAATGTTTTACCAGAACATGGATTGAAGATCAAAATATTCAATCAATTTGAAGCTCATGTTCCAACTTTACATATGAGCGATGTTAAATTGATTTATCCAGAAAGAAAGTTCAAAATTGGATCAAAAGTAAAAGGTAGAATCATCAGTATCTCAAAATATACCTCAGAAATCACAGTGACTTTGAAGAAGTCATTAGTTGGTAATGAAAATATTATTTCAAATATTGACGAGGCCAAAGTTGGAGAAAGAACTGCTGTTACTGTTACTTCATTCAAACCAAATGGTGCTTTAGTCTCATTTTTTGGTAATTTGAAAGCGTTTTTACCAAAGTCAGAAATCAGTGAAACTTTTGTTAAAAAACCAGAAGATCATTTACGTTTAGGGCAAACTATCACTGTTAGAATAGCTTCTGTTGATAAGGAAAAACATAGAATCACAGTTAGTTGTAGACTATCAAATGAATCCACTGAAGAGCAAAAACAAGCATTAGAAGATTTGGTTGTTGGTAAGTCTGTTGTCAAGGCTGAAATTGTGGAAAAATCTAAAGAATCAGTTGTTGTTGAGATTCCAGGTAGTAACTTGAGAGGTGTTATATTTGTTGGTCATCTTTCTGATGGTAATTATGAACAAAATCGTGCTATTTTGAAAAGATTAGAAGTTGGTTCCTCGATTGAAGGTCTTGTTTTAGATAAAGATGCTCGTTCAAGATTGTTCAACTTGACAGCCAAAAAATCATTGATTTCAGCAGCTCAAGAAGATAAATTACCAGTTTCATTCAAAGACATCACTATTTCTGAACAGCTGATCCCTGGTTATGTTAAATCTGTTACTAATAAAGGTATTTTTGTTGGTTTTGCATCTAAACTTGTTGGTTTAGTCTTGGCCAAATATGCCACTGAAAGACCAGTTGATGAATTAACCTCAGTTTTCCGTATTAACCAATCTGTTTCCGTTAGAGTTATCAGAACAGATGATGAAAATAAGAGATTTTTGCTATCTTTAAAAGAAAAGAGCACTGCTGGTGATGATGTTATCAATCCAGTCGATGCAACTGTGAAATCCGCTAAAGAATTTGTTCCAGGCAAAATCACCAAAGCTATTGTTAAAAGTGTGAAGCAAACCCAACTAAATGTTCAATTAGCTGATAACGTTCAAGGAAGAGTTGATGTTTCACAAATTTTCGAAAAATTTGAAGATATCAAGGATACAAAGAATCCATTAGAACAGTTCAAAAAAGGTGATGTTTTAGATGTTAAAGTTATTGGTTATCATGATGCTCGTAACCATAGATTTTTAGCAATAAGTCATCGTAAATCTAAGCAAATCATTATTGAGTTGAGTGCTAAGAAATCAGATTTGAAAGAAGGTCCTTATAAACCATTATCATTTGATAAATTAACAGTTGGTACCGAATGGGTTGCATATATCAATAACTCCACTACCGGTTTCTTCTTTTTGAACCTGTCACCATCCGTTAAAGGTAGAATATCATTTATGGACTTACCAGGTGATGCGTCAGCTTTACAAGATATTGATGGAAACTATCCAATTGGTTCAGCCTTGAAAGTTAAAGTTAAATCTGTCGATTCTGAAAACAATGCTGTTTTGTTAACAGGTAGACAAAATTCAGTGACAACATTACAAGATGTTAAAGTTGGAGCTGTTGTTCCATCAAGAATTTTAAGAATTACTGATAGTTTTGTAATTGTTGAGCTAGCTGAAAACTTGACTGCTATGGCATTCATTACTGATGCTTTGAATGACTACACTTCAAAATTGGATGAAGTTTTTGATAAGAATGACATAGTTCCAGCAAAAGTTCTTTCAGTTGATGAAAATAATCAAAAAATCAATGTTTCATTACGTTCAGAGAAAGCCAAAGATAAATTGATTTCCACTTTTGAAGACTTGAAACGTGGTGATGTTGTTCGTGGATTTGTGAAGAATATCTCAGACAGGGGTTTATTTATTTCATTAGGTCGTACAGTTACTGGTTATGTTAAGGTTGGTGATTTGTCAGACTCATTTATTAAAGAATGGAAGAAATACTATAAACCTCATCAAGCAGTTATTGGTAAAATTGTTGATTCCGAATCAGAGGGTCATGTTACATTAACATTGAAAGAATCTCAAGTTAATGGGGAATTAAACATTTTGAAACGTTTTGAAGATTTGAAAGTTGGTGATATCTTTGAAGGTTCTGTTAGAAGAGTTACTGACTTTGGTGTTTTCATCAAATTAGATGGCACATTAAACATTAGTGGGTTATGTCACCATTCACAAATTTCAGATAATGATGTTTCTGATTTGACTGCTTTGTTTGGTGAAGGTGATAGAGTCAAAGTGAAATTGTTGAGTATTGACAGTGATAAGAAACAGTTATCACTTGGTATGAAGGCTTCATACTTCACAGAAGAAACTGAAGATGTTGAAATGGAAGATGCTGAAGAATCTGAATCTGAAGAAGAAGAAGAGGATGAAGTCAAGGAGAATCAAAGTGATGACGAAGATGAATTAGTTGAAGATGCTTTCAATGGTCAAGAATCAGAAAATGAATCCGATGAATCAGATGAAGAAAAGAACATTAACGAATCTGCCCCAGTTACTGGATTAACCACAAATGGATTTGACTGGACTGCTAGCATTTTGGATCAAGTTCAAGATGATGATTCATCAAGTGATGAAGAAGATTTTACTGAAGTTAGAAATAAGAAGAAAAGAAAATCAAAGACCGTTGTTGAAGATACCACTGGTGATTTACAAACTAAAGCTCCACAGTCTGTTTCTGATTTTGAAAGATTAATTATTGGTAATCCAAATTCTTCTATTGTTTGGATGAACTACATGTCATTTCAATTACAGTTGAGTGAAATTGAAAAGGCTAGAGAAATTGGTGAACGTGCTTTGAAGACCATCAATTACCGTGAAGAGCAAGAAAAATTGAATATTTGGATAGCATTATTAAATTTGGAAAACACATTTGGTAATGAAGAAAGTCTGGAAGATGTCTTTAAACGTTCTACTGAGTATATGGATTCATTAACTATGCATCAAAAACTTGTTAGTATTTATATTTTGTCTGATAAATTTGATAAAGCTGAGTCATTATTCAAGGTCATCACGAAGAAATTTGGTAAGGAGTCAGTCTCTGTTTGGGTTACTTTTGGAAGCTATTTGTTGGACCAAAAACAATCAGAAAGAGCACATGAAGTTTTAGCTAACTCCTTGAACTCATTACCAAAACGTCATCATATTGAAGTTGTTCGTAAATTTGCTCAATTAGAATTCACTAAAGGTGATGCTGAACAAGGTCGTACATTGTTTGAAGGTTTGATTGCAGATGTTCCAAAACGTATTGATTTATGGAATGTTTATATTGATCAAGAAATCAAAAAGAATGAAAAGAAAAAAGTGGAAGAGTTGTTTGAAAGAGTTTTGACCAGAAAGGTTTCACGTAAACAAGCCAAATTTTTCTTTGGTAAATGGTTGACATTTGAAGAAAAGAACGGTGATGCTAAAGCTACAGATTATGTCAAAGCTAAAGCTCAAGAATATGTTCAAAAAAATAAAGAATAAACTGCATGACTCGTGTCAATAGAAAGTCGTACTTGTATATTATAATTGATTGTATCATTTTTGTTTTTGAAATGAAGGCGCTTGTCGTAGTTGTGAATGTTAAAGTGACACAAAAACGAATTTACTTGTGCACATAGATATGATCAAAATTTTTTTTGATTGTAGACATCTTTTCTCGATAGAACATGAAACGAGGTATGTTCAAAGCCATGTTGAGCCATTGGTGGAAGTTTCTAGTTCCTGTTATAGTGCTGCTGTCATTTGTGTTATCCAAAGGTAGTCGGCCACCCCATGTCACCAACAAAAGTCCAAGTCAAATCTTCAACATTGTTGATTCACAAAACTTCAAAAAGTTGATAGCTTGTGTTGAGGTATCAAGTGGGACAGCATGTTTCAATCGATACGGCCAATTGTTGGTTGATGAAATGAAAAAACACAAAATATACCCTGATGCAAAAGATGCTAATAAGTGAGTTTATCTGTATCAGAATTTTGAGAGATGTGACACTAACTTGGGAAAAACAGTTGTTTGAAGCTAGTGTTGAATGGTAACCTGAAAAGTTTGAGTTTTGCCTTGGAAGTTCTGACATGTTTCATTGATGATTCATATTTGGCAAAGACAACTGATCCTTCAGCAATTTCAAAGACTCTTATGATATCAAAAGTGATTTTTGTATTGGTCTTAGGCGCTCTATGCTGTGCAATTGCTGTCAGAAGAAGAAAACAGGCAACTTTATCCCATTTTCAACTGAATCATGATCAAAAAGTTGAAACCCTGAATCAAAAAGAGTCAAAATCATATACCACCTCTTTTGTTGAAGAAACAACTCCAGAAATAGAATCACTACTGAAGATCCAAAAATATTCCCAAGCAGAGATATCAATAGAGGAAGAAAAGGAGAATGATAAAAGGCTCTTGATCACTTCTAATAATCAAGTCTTTGATCTAAGCACAGAACTAGGCAAATCAAAATGGAGAGAAAGTGTGAAAAGTCAGCTTCATAAAGAGGTGACCAAGAAGGACACAAGAATTGAAACAACTTCGTACAAACAACATCTGTTTGATGGGAATAGTGTACTCTCACCAAGGCCAAAAGCAACCACCAACGCATCTCAATTGGGATTGGAGACAAATACAATGGATAATTTGTACCACAAAAGAGCAAGAGACGACATCAATATCCATGATCCAACCAAGCCAGTTCCATCAATTTTAAACCATCCAGTTGTTGATGTGAGAGGCAAACCTTTGCGTCGTATCTTCATCCCAGGACGTGGCTGGGTTTCGTCCAAGACATTAGCCCTTGAAAAAAGTATGTTAACACTGTGTACAACGCCTAGCCAGAAGCAAGAGAACGGATTGAGCTATTGATGATGGATTTGATGACATTGATAAAAAAAAACAGTTTTGTAGTTTGTCTTCGTTTTCATTTTTTTTAATTTGAGAAAAAAAATCCATAGATTATGCCAAATTCGGAGTGCACTTGTCTTTAATCATTCAATTGCTCAGTAGTTAAAGAAATCGGTCACTTGTATTGCAGTATTAATGACAGGCAAGAGTCGTTATATCATTGCCCTTGATTTTGACAAAACTAGTCTGAGTGATTCTACGACAGGGGAAGATTGTGATTTCTGGACGGTTACCAAAGATTTATCAAGAGTCAAACCGAAAACAAACCCAGATCAAGAAAATAACAATTTAGACTACAGATTCAGTGCAGTTTCAATAACTTCTGTGGAGTTTAACGAGATGAAACCAACGTCAGAGCCATTGAGAGCAAAGTTTGTTGGTTACGGCGTTGTTCGGCTTTATAAACAATACGACAGTTCAAAAGAATCCGAAGAGATTGAAGTTGAATCAGATGATACGACAGTTGCAATTGTTGCAGTACCCAATTATTTCTCAGCTACAGACTTGTTGGTGTTTCTTGGAGAATCAGTTACGAAAAATGTTTCTCATTTCAGGTTAATCAAATCAGATAACCCAAATAGGTTCATGGTGTTGATGAAATTTAGAACTAATGAGTCCGCAAGAACTTTTCAAGAATGTTTCAATGGGAAGTTCTTCAATTCAATGGAATCAGAAACTTGTCATGTTATATTTGTGAAATCTGTGATCTTCAAACCTTTAAACTCACAAAATCTACAAGCTGGGATTCCATATCTTTTGGAAGATCCATTTACATTACAAGTGAGGAAAAGTCATAATGAAAATGGCGGCTCTTTAGAATCACCAGTTGTGAAGGAGCTACCCACTTGCCCTGTCTGTCTTGAAAGAATGGATGCTGATGCGACAGGTCTTTTAACAATTTCCTGCCAACATACTTTCCATTGTAATTGTCTAAGCAAATGGAGAGATGATACATGTCCAGTTTGCAGGTACTCAAACTCAAGCATAAATCCATTGGCATTGAGAGATCCTTCTAATTCTCAAGACTCATGCTCTATATGTGGAGGTGATCAAAATTTATGGATCTGTTTGATATGTGGTAATATTGGATGTGGTCGTTACAATTCCAAACACGCCATTCAACACTATGAAAGTACCAATCATTGCTTTGCAATGGATATTTCGACTCAGAGAGTCTGGGATTATGCTGGTGATAACTATGTTCATAGATTACTACAAAATGAATCAGATGGGAAATTAGTTGAGTTACCAGCAGCTAATTCTACAAGGTGTTCACCCTCTTCAGATGAAAAAGATAAAAATAGGGATTATGCCTTCGAGTATTCCAACGTGCTGCTATCACAACTTGAATCCCAAAGGGAATATTATGAATCAAGACTAGCAGAGGCTGCGGATGCTTTCAACAATGTTCGTCAACAAAATTCTTCAATGATGAACAAAATGCGTGATTTTGAGCTTCAGCTCAATAAAAGGTATGATGAGTTCAACGTAAAAGTGGAACAACAGACTGCTGTTTTCGATAAACGTCTACAACAAAGTGATCAATTGAAGGTCTTAGCTAAAGCTTTTGAAAAAAAATGGAAAGACGAACAAGCAATGAGTACTGGACTTTCCGAGAATCTTGCAACAGTGAAGGAAGAGAATCAAAAATTGAAAACTCAAAATGAAGAGTTGCAAGCCCAAGTTACTGATTTGATGTTTTATTTAGAGTCACAGGAAAAATTTAAAGATGCATCTGATGAGGTTAAAAATGGTACTGTTGTTGTGCAGGAGCCCTCATCGTCTAGCTCCAAAAGAAACCATCGAAAGAAATGATGATTGCAAAGTAGGAATTCTATTCAAGTTAATGAAAGTTATGATTAAAATAATTATTTCCGTAGGATTTATTCGATTAGATTATGTGTTGGTGTCCGGATGTCAGCCCCAGATAACAAATTACATAATCATAAGCACAAAATTTTTTTTATTTTTTTTGGCCATGAAAAGGTCAAAAGGGCTCCAATTGAAGTGAAAACTTGCTGATGGTGGTCTAAACATCAGTGAACTTTGAATCATAAGATCATACCCATTTGGAATATATAAGATGGCAAAGAACTCTATCAAATTAATTGCAAATGATGTTCATAGAGGATTAGCTGAACTCGTTTCAAAGAGATTAGGAATCAAGCTTACAGACGTGACTTTGAAAAGAGACTCTTGTGGTGAAGTTTCGTTCTCTATAAATGAATCTGTTCGTGATGAAGATATCTATATCATCATGCAAATTGGATCTGGTATTGTTAATGATAGAGTTTTGGAACTATTGATTATGATTAATGCTTGTAAAACAGCATCTGCCCGTCGTATCACTGCTATTATTCCAAACTTCCCATATGCTAGACAAGATCGTAAAGACAAGTCTAGAGCTCCAATCACCGCTAAGCTCATGGCAGATATGTTGACCACTGCTGGTTGTGACCATGTTATAACTATGGATTTACATGCTTCCCAGATCCAAGGGTTCTTTGATGTTCCTGTGGATAATTTGTATGCTGAACCAAGTGTTGTTAGATATATCAGAGAACAAATACCTTATGAAGAAGCAATTATTGTTTCCCCAGACGCTGGTGGTGCTAAAAGAGCTGCTGGTTTGGCTGATCGTTTGGATTTGAACTTTGCATTGATTCATAAAGAAAGAGCTAAAGCTAATGAAGTTTCAAGAATGGTGTTGGTTGGTGATGTTACTGATAAAATTTGTTTGATTGTTGATGATATGGCTGACACATGTGGTACTTTAGCTAAAGCTGCTGAAGTGCTGTTGGAAAATAGAGCAAAATCAGTTATTGCTATTGTTACTCATGGTATATTATCAGGTAATGCTATAAAGAACATCAACAACAGTAAATTGGATAGAGTTGTTTGCACAAATACTGTTCCATTTGAAGAAAAATTGAAATTGTGCCCAAAATTAGATACCATTGACATAAGTAGTGTCTTGGCTGAAGGTATTCGCCGTTTGCATAATGGTGAAAGTGTCTCATACTTATTCCGTAATGCTCCACTGTGAGAAGAAGTATTGGAAATTAATGGAACGGGTGTGTGTGTGTCAAAAGTATTTGATAGATTGAAGTTTGATGTATTTTTTTGATTTTTTTTTAATTTATAGTTTCATTATACAAGAAATATATATCTAGCATTTGATCTAAATTATGTAAATTACTTATATATCCTAGTATTTTTTCATTATAAGCCATACTTTTCTTTTGAAAATTCGGTCAATGAGCTTAAAATTTCACCATGGTCTTTGATATGATCATGTTCTTCACCATTCATAACTTTCAAAGCTCTATGGTCTGGAACCCAAATAACAAAAGCACCTGCAGCTTTACCAGCAATTAATCCAGGTAAGGCATCCTCAAATACTAAACACTGGTCAGCTTTAATATCAGTTTCACCTTCTTTTAATTGAGAATTTAATGATTTTAATGCAGTTAACCAAATATCTGGAAAAGGCTTACCTCTACCTTTTGGTATTCTTTCATCATCACCAGTGACAATATGTTCTCCAAATAACTTGAAAATGTCCTTTAAATGACCAGTTTTACGTTCAAAATTGATTCTATTTGATGAAGTTGCTAATGCAATTGGAATTTCTTGAGAATGAAGATATTGTAGTAATTCAGCTGCACCTGGCAAAAATTTACATTTGCGCCATTTTGTTTCCTTCAGTTAAGTTAGTAAATGATTATACAGAGCCTTTAAAATTTGACCTACTTGTTTTTTGATGTTTTTCTCAATCAATTCCTCTGGAGTGTATGGTAAATCATAAGCTTCAATCAACAATCTTGAAGCTTCAGGACCTGGACGTCCTTGCAGCTGGATCTTGACATCCCAGCTCAAGGGGCCTTTGCCATGTTCTTCTAATAATTCATTGGTTACTTCGGTGTATATATCTTCAGTATTGATCAATAGACCATCCATGTCTGCTCATTGTTAACGGGTTGATACAAAACGTGTGTTGCTCCATGGAAACTCACCGAAAAGACATGCTCTGTATCTTGAGCAATAGTTAGCATTGCATAATCAAGAGGTAACTAGATTGAAGCCACATACTTTTGTTGAGCCATAATTGGTTTGATGAGTGATCATTTGGACGTTGGTAAAAACCAAATTCGAGACTTTTTTTTTTCAAAGGTCATAACGGTCAACTACAAATATCACATCAAAAAACAAATGGTCATAACAAATTAAAAACACAAAGAAGACATAGCAAATCATTATAAAGGAGGAAGTGGACTTCTGCAAACTGGACATTGCAATTTGTATTGCATCCAGGATTCAAGACATCTAGAGTGGAAGATATGCTTACAAGGAGTAACCATATAAGTTCTTCTTGAAGCAAAATGGAGTGCTTGGTCTGCATTTGACTTGGAAATGTGTAGTTTCACTGGATTCATACAGATTGCACAATCTATAGTACAGTTTCCTCCATGTTCTCTATTAATAGTGGTTGTGGTGTCATCAATTTGTTCATGATCATGTTCATGAACTATACCAAAGCCTGATTCTAAATCACCTTCTGTCAATACTGGATGATAATCATAGGTTTTTGGTAATAACATTTTTGGCAAGAAAAATCTTGGTCCATATAAATTCTGTAAAAATAATGGTACAATTTGAATAATATACCAACGAACAATCCAATAGAAAAAAGTTGGGTCATAATGATGTTGGAAAACATTGTTTTTGTTTGTAAAGACATATGATAGAGGAAGTAATCTAATCAAAGTTGAGCCCCCAATAAACCACCATTTAAAAGATTGGCGTGAACCTCTTATAACATTTCTATATATTTGAGGTAGCCAATAAGAGTTCAATATAATCAACATAACATATTCAAAATTTTTTCTCAAATGTTTTGGCCACATGACTGAGTTCAAGATTAAAAACGTAAAGACAATTAATGTGAAGAAAAATCTTGAATAAATTGCCCCACTGACTTGAGATTCATCTTGGTTGTTAACAGGTTGTGGTGCATTTTCTTGAGTTTCATCATCTAATGATCTTCCTTGTAATGCAGTAAATATACTTAGAGATCTCTCATTAAGTTGTGAAACATAAATACTAATCATATATCTCATTTCAAAGATTGAAGCCAATATAAACGATAAGAATGCACCAACAGTTAAAGGTAAATATAACTTGTTCAGCACTGCAGAACTTAACAAAAAAAGCATTGCTAATGAACCATCAACAAGACTCATTAAGCAAATTGACCAAAATGAAACTTTAGAAATAGTGGATGGTGTATTTGTTTGATTCATTTGCTTCATTATCAAAAAGATTTGAGCCAACAAGATTCCGATACCAATTAAAATAATCTTGTGTAATTCAAAAATTTGAATCTCCTTTTTGATACCAACGGCTGATGGAATATTTAATTGAACGGAGCAGTCAGGTGAATATAAAACACCAGATAAATTTAACTTGGGTATTTGCTTGAAATTAATTGGGCGACCAATTGGATTTATCAATTCTTGATCCAAATTTTTGATTTCATCATTTGTTAGATTAACCTTATTTAAATGGAAATAATTAACAAATTCACAGTGGTTTTCTGAAGATTGTATCATTTGATAGAGATAATTAAAATTAATATCAATATTATCAGCTGGTGTTGATGTCTTGAACAAAGTTTCCTCTAAATAATTTATTGTTAAATTTTTAGAAATATCAAAATTGTCATCAGTAAAAGTTAAATGTTGTAACCCACCGAAAAAACTTAGAAATTTGGCACTATTTGTTGATGTTATTATATTACCAGATTCAACAAAATAGAAGCCTTTGGTTTCAATTGAATGTTTCATTGTTTCATCATCATTCAAAAATTCTATGTCTATATTAATCAACTTTATTTTAGAATCCAAGTGATTGAAATAATGCTTATTTAGTTTATCAACGATTGAGATATCTATTTTGACATTTCCTGATCCAATTGTAACGTTACCGACAGAGTTTCCAAATGAAGGTGACAACTCAGAATTCAAATCTTGATCATAACCAACCAAGTAGGGAGGTAACTCTAGAGGTAACTTTGTATAATTTGTTGATCCATTATAATTACTTGTGAAATTACCGTATAAGCTTGAGGAGATATTTTGGTAATAGTTTTGATTAGGATCGTTGTTATCATTCTCCAAACTCCATATTGATTCAGCCAATTCAATGATATCATTTGGTAAAATTGAATATTTTTGATTATTTTCCCAATGGTCATAGTCCTTCCCAGGAAGTGGGTATGTTTCATTTGTTTGTCCATCTAATACATCTTGATAACTTAGTTGGAACCCAGTTAGATTACCAAAATTATGATTGAAAGTGTTGTTTTGTAATAGTTCAAATGATTGGTATAGTTGATTTTTGAACAATATCAGCTTATTGTATTGATCATCTGAATTTATAGGGGTATTTGGTGGGCCAGGAAGAAGAAAAGTGAAAAATATGATTAGGAAGATGAGGTTGTACCTATTCATCTCCGGCATAGTTGTGTATGGAATTGAATGCCAACAATTATGGTACATTGTAATCTTTATGGGTTTACAATTACATTTTGCCATTGATCTTGAGGGCGGTGCTCCTGTCCATTTCTCAAAATAGCTATGTCCCAAAAGGGTATCTCAAATACGTTTTGACAAATCGGTACATTACCCGATTTGGAATATTTCAAAAACCAGTTGATCATTTCTTTGCACACGGAAATTTCATCATCCTGAACAACAACAAAACAGAAAAACAATAAATCGGACTACGGATTGTAAATGGTACAAGAGCAAGTAAAGTAGACGTCCACGGAAAGTGCTTGAAAAGAAATGATGTGTTTCCGTTGAATGAAAATCGAATAAAAGACGTGGTTTTAGGCACCTCCACATTTCAACTCCACAATGTTGCATGGATTTGATCAACACTTTGTATTATTGTACGAGACATATCAAGACTCAAATGATATAAGCTATAGGAGAGAAGAGGGAGTATAATACAGTCTTCCTTAGTGAGCTTGCACTTGATGCTAAAATCTAACTTTAAATATTGTATACGTCAGTTTATTGTTTCTGCTCACTTATCTCCTTTTGGATTTAATCTGCTCCATCTCAAAACAAGTATTGAATTAATGTTGGCTTTGACTGCGCTTGATTGCGCCAATCCATGTTCAGCCCTACATCAGAATATCCACTTTGGAAAAACCCACGATGAGTTCTTTCTAAGAAATCATCTAGGATGCAAAAGTATTTTAATCTCAAACTTGTCCCTCACCAAATGAATGAGATACCCCAAACACATATCTTGATTCCATATCACCGTAATTGCCAAAGAAGAACATATAATGACACTTGTTGAGCACCCAGCCTTTCACTCAAGCTATTTCAGGGATGATTTGACAGGTTTCATAAAAAATGATTGGAGAATTACCCAAAAAGGGACAGACACGTCTATACTTTTTCTCAAGCAAAGTATACCAAATCTATCAAATAACGAAGGTGGTGGTGGTGATGATGATGTTAGTATTGAAGCAGAATAACCCATAACGCCATATCGAAATGATCATTCCAAAACTAAACAAAAGAGCACCCCCTCTCTTTTCAAAAGAATACTAGTGATGTGAATAATATATAAACTCATCAATTGAAGCTCAATTGCAACTTGATTAAATTCCAGCTGTTAATTCCTTAAGTTCCCGTCTCGCATTGCAAATTAACAAAATGGCAACTTTACCAGAAGACTTAGAAAAAGGTACCGTCTACCATGGTTCAAATCCCGAATTGGCTTCTTCAACTGAAGAGGAACCAAAAACTTTTACAACAAGTTTAAAAAATTCAACAATTCATAGAATTACAACATCCAATGATGGTGATGTTGTATATTTAGGTGATCATGCATTCCACAAAAATGAATTAATTAATGCATTTGCTGGTGATTTAAATCCTGGTGTTCATAAAACTCCATTCCGTCCATTAGGTAACCCAGTTCCTTTAGGATTGTCAGGTTTTGCAATTTGTTGTTTTGTTGTTTCATTAGTTAATTGTCAAGCAAGAGGTGTAACAAATCCAAAAATCATTGCAAGTGCTGCTCTTTTCTTTGGTGGTGTGATTGAACTTATTGCAGGTTTATTTTGCTTGGTTATTGAAAATACATTTGCTGCAACTGCTCTAGGTGCATATGGTGGATTCTGGTTAGGATTTGGTGGTATCTTATTAGACTCTTTTGGAATTGCTTCATCATATGCAACCACCGAAGAATATACGAATGCTTTGGCATTTTATTTAACAGCCTGGGTCATTTTTTCATTCATGTTGTGGTTATGTACATTCAAATCAACTTGGCCTTTCTTTATTTTGTTTTTATTTGTTTGGGTGTTCTTGATGTTCTTAGCAATTGGATATTTTATCAATTCAACAGCCATGATAAAAGCTGGAGGTGTTGTTGGATTACTGGCGACTTTTAATGCCTTCTATATCATTTATGCTGGGGTGGCTGATTCAACAAATTCTTATATCACCATCAAAGCAACACCTATGCCGGGTGCTCCAACAGTTTGAGAAA
The DNA here is from genome assembly GCF_001661255.1 of Hansenula anomala. Lineage (NCBI taxonomy): Eukaryota > Fungi > Ascomycota > Saccharomycetes > Phaffomycetales > Wickerhamomycetaceae > Hansenula > Hansenula anomala. The sequence continues at coordinate 2,161,667 of NW_017567112.1, forward strand.
TACACTCTGATCAAACATGTTCATTTCAATTCGTTAAGTTCAGTTCATTCAAGGACAACTATCTTTGAAAACAGTTGTATTAGCATTAATATCGTTAATGTTGCAGATTTTTTTTTTTTTTTGTAGCATAGGTTTCGCGTTTTCGCGATTTTCTTCTCAAAAACAAGATGCCTCTTCTACACTGATCACTTCATTGGGAGCCACAATGATGTTGGTGGCTAGTGCATCGCGAAGCTCCAACAAATAGATGGCTGCACTTCAACGTCAAGTTTAAAAGTTGTGATGTTATATCTGACACGATGTCGTTGAATTTATGGGTCAAAAAGAACAAAGGTCGTGACACACAATGACAGGAAATAGAAAACTATCAACTACTGAGTCTGTGTTATTACTGGCTAGTGAAGATGTTAGTGACTACCGTCGTGCTTACAGAAACCAAAATGAAGATCGTTTACTGAATTCTGATGCTGAAAATAATGGTTTGTATCAATCTATTGAGGGCTCAAATCTTGAAGAGACAATTGAAGAAGAAGAAGCTGATGATCACGATATATCTATTCTCAAAATTAAAAATCTTTTCCAAATTGAAGTATCTTTGCTTTTGAATGTTCTATTGGCAGCATTTGATGGTACAATTACTGCTTCAACTTATACAATCATTGGTAGTGAGTTTAATGCAGTCAATCTAGGCTCCTGGATAACAACTTCATATTTGATTACATCAACTTCTTTCCAACCTCTTTATGGATCATTCTCTGATATCTTTGGGAGAAGAGTCTGCTATTTCTTTGCAACCACCATCTTTGCATTAGGTTGTATTGGCTGCTCGATGTCTCAAAACATATTTCAACTATTTTTTGCAAGATCAATAACAGGTATTGGTGGTGGTGGGTTGGTTACTTTAGCTACAGTGATCAATTCTGATATAATACCATCTGCAAAGAGAGGTTTATTTCAAGGCTTTCAAAATATTCTAGTGGGTATTGGAAGTATATTGGGTGCTGCACTTGGTGGTTTCATATCCGAGCAAATTGGCTGGAGATATTGCTTTTTAGTTCAAGTCCCAATAAGTTTAACTGGGTTATTGTTTGGGATATTCTATATCGAGAATCAAACTGAATTTGATCATGAAAAGGGTATAAAGGATATAGACATAGAAGGCTCCATATTATTAGTTGTTGGGTTGACCTCTCAATTATTGGCATTAAACACATCTTCGGTATCTTTGACAATTCTTTCATTTGTAATTTTGATTGTTTTTATAAAAATCGAATTCAATACGGTGAAAATTCCAATCATCCCCTTCAAACAAATCCATGGAACTTCAAATTATTTAGTTTTATTCATTTCAATTTTGACAGGTTTTGCAAACTTTGCCTATATTTTCATTTTGCCTTTGCTTTTCCAAATTGTTCTAGGTGATTCCCCTTCAAAAGCTGGTCTCAGATTGGGTATTCCGTCCTTGTTTACCAGCGTTGGATCGTTGCTCACAGCTTATTTTATGAATAAAGATGTCAGTAATTTGGTGTACCTTGTTCATTTTGGTGTCTTCTTAATAGGTTTTGGTAATTTATTGGCACTTTTTATATCTCCAAGAATCCCAGATAAAATGCTAAATTTTTTGTTGATTGCAGCTAACACTGGTCAAGGTATGTCAAATCCGGCCTTATTATTTACCTTTATCTTAAACTTCACCAAAAGATTACAAGCAAGCTCTACATCAACATTGTACCTTTTCAGATCAATTGGTAATGTTTGGGGTGTTGCAACTATTTCTATAATCATTCAATTTTTTTTGAAAAATGAACTGGTTAGAAATTTTGAAAATTCAGACTTGAATGAGGATGAAATCAATAAAGTCATTTTCAAAGTTTTGAGATCAATCAGCTACATTCAAAAGTTACCAGATTCAATTAAAGAAACAGTAAGTACGTCTTATGAAACGTCAATAAGAAAGGCCCAAATTGTTTCAACTTTAATCTGTGTCTTTTGCTTTACACTATGTGTATTGCGAGATTATGTTTTGACTAAAAAGGAAACTGCCAAACTTACACCATAGAGGCATTATTTTGGATTTATAATAGAATATCGTCTTAATATTATTCACTTTCCGATAGAAATAATACATAACCAACAACTATTCCAAGTGCTGTGCCAATGAAGGTACTCAGAATGACAACTTTTTCCATGGTAGTAACGTCAGGCTGAATTCTTTGTATTAAACCATGTGACTCCTCAAGACCATCAATTGGAAAATCATCGTCTGTTTCATCAGCATCTGAGCTTGTGGGATAGTAATCTTCATCATCTTCATCCTCATAGTAGTCATCTAAATCTATAAGGTTTTGAATATTACTAGTTGAAAAATGAGCTCTAGGACTTGAATCTGCAAATCTAACTGGTCTGTGTTTTCTTGTTTGTGAAACCAAAGGACTGGTCATTAAATGATCACGACTGTATTCAGTGCTGTACTTTATGTTTTCTATATTTTCTGTGCCTCTGATGGTGATATCACTGTCTAGCTCATGCTCGAAGTCAACTCTGTTGGTATATGGGCTGGTATCCAATTGATCAAAATGAGTTAAATTAGCCATGACTCTTGTACTGTTTGAATCTTAACACCAAATTATTATTGAATTAGAGATACAAAGAACAGAATCATTGCGCTTTTCGTGTTTTTTTCTTTGTTGTTGTTGCGCAGGTTTCATGTTTACATTGTGATGTATCATTTTTTCGGTAAGTACTTATGTATTCTTGTTTCGGCCGAGAGACCACTATTAAGTGCTACAAAGACAAATAAAAAAGCTTATTATCAGAGATAGGATGTACACTGAAGTGTCTTGGGGAATCTTCTTGCTCCTCTCAAAGCAAAAGGAGTCAAACAGACACTATCCAACCCACACTTGTGATCACAATCATAAAACGAAGACCAATTGAGTAGCTGAAATAATTCCATAAACTGAATTTTGATGGATTGAAATTGTGATTTTAAGTCACCCAATGGTTTTTTCTCAACAATACTTCTGACAACCATCTTATTAGATACATCAAAGAATCCAAACATTATATCAACAAGAGCTTCTGTAACTTTAATGAACGATGACCAGATAAGAATCTCCGATTCTGTTGCCAAACCACCGTGGAAATGTGCATATTCATAAACGGCTTTCAGCTTTGCCTCTCTCATTTGATTGTACTTATCATCTGCAAGTTGAAACTCACTGAATCGCCTGACAAAGTTACCAGTAAGTACTGTTACATTAGTAACCACCTGCATCAAATCAAAATCGGACAAATTTTCAAAGTCCAAAGGTTCAAGATATATTGAGAGCAGTTGTAAAATATCCGAAAATTTGGCAACAATTTCATTTGAAACCAATTGCCAGTCAGTACCTGAAAAGGGGTCAGCATGTCCATCCGATTTCAAATAATTTTCAATTGACTTTCTCATCTCATCTTTCAAAACCTGTGGAATATCAATTAGTCTTCTTTCATAAGGATCTGTGTGTATCCATGTCTTATTCAGTGGAGTAGACAAACCTTTAAAATCTATAAGAATTCTTCTATCTCGTTTGTCATGGGCGTTTCCCATTTTCTTCTGATCATATGCAGCTGTATGTTTGAATTTATTCAATATGCTTTCAATCTCATTGGTGTTATCATTTGGTATGCCTGATAAGTTTTCAAACCATTCTAAAGTAGTGTTTGAAGATAATTTTAATTTTGGAGAATGCATATCACATATTATAACTTCAAATCCAGTCTCAACTCTAATAAGTCCATCCAGCCCCCATGATCTACCCCATTTACAGACGCTTTCAACAAAGCTATATTCTGATTCATCTTCACCTTTGGGAACGTTACCCAGAATCATTTGTGTATCCAGTTCACCCCCTGATCCCTTAGCACCACTAGCACCGTCAAAGAATATTAGCTTATTCAAAGGCTTGACAACTTCAAACGCTAACATTGTATTATGATCTTTTGCAGGAGGTTTATGGCTTCCACCAGGGTATAATCCTTCAGCTTCAATGACATGTTGAAGTTGACTTGCTTGTTGTTTCTTGTGTGATGTGAGCCCAATAAATGCATAGCTGAACTCATAGTCTAGAGCTGTCCAACCAACACCAGCTGGTATCTCACCATGGTTGTTACCATGATAAAGCATGGTTCCTTCTGAGATGTATGCTGGTAGAAAAGCAACACCATTCGGGTATATGTTTTGGTCTTTATTAGCAGCAACACCATTGATCAAGTTGAAAACAGCAGAAGCATTTTCCAAAGAAATCGGTCTATTGAAGGGAGTGTAGTCATTGTATTTAATATCATCGCTTGAAATTATAAATCTAGGGTTTTCAAACAAAAATGGTGCTTGATTATAAGTCCATATGAATCCTGTTATTAACACAACACTTATGATATATTTCCAGAAACCTTCAAAAGGAGACATATTGATAGTTCAGCAAGCATCTTCAAAGGAGCATCCAAAGTTTCGTGATAAAGAGTTCATTTTGTACTGGTTAGCAAGTTGATTAGACTTTCAACATATTTCACACCCAGTTTCCAGTAGCTAAAGATAGAGCCGAAAAAATAAAAGAAACCCGAGATAATGGCAGAGTCTACATACAACATTGAAAACATAATTTTTTTTTCATAAATTTAGTTTTTTCCAGCTTCTTTGGCTTCTCTATTGGAATCCATAATCATCAATGATATGATAGAATCAGCAACTTGAGCTGCAACAATGGATGTGATTTCAGCAGCAGTGTCATAAGGTGGAGAAACCTCAACAACGTCCCCACCAACAACTTTTAGACCTTCTAAACCATCTAAAACAGTTAAGAGCTCCCTGGATGTCCATCCACCTGGCTCAACAGTACCCGAAGCAGGAGCAGTTGAAGGATCCATACTATCAACATCAACAGAAATATAAACTGGATAATCACCAACTCTCTCCTTGATTCTCTTAATGATCTCGTCAGCACCAAGTTTATCAATATCACGAGCCAAGATTCTATCAAATCCACAATCAATATCATGTTTCACATCTTGTGGACCAGGGTATGGACCTCTAATAGCAGCATGAATACAAGCATCAGGAGCTAACAGACCTTTTTCATGAGCCCAATGCAAATAAGTACCATGGTTAATTGATTGATACTCAGTAACATTACCACCAAAATAATATGGATCCCAAGTATCCAAATGAGAGTCAAAATGAATCACTGCAATTTGACCCCAATTTTCAAAAGCACCTCTCAAAGCAGGTAAGGTGATGGTATGATCACCACCAATGGTGAAAATCTTTGGTGTCTTGTAAGCATTCTTATCAGTTGTTGAGTATTTACCAACAGCCCTTTCAGCTCTGTACAATTGATCAAGTGCAACACGGTTATCCATTGGTGTAACTGGAACTGAGCCAACATCGACGACACGAGCCCAATTACCATATGGATCAAACCCATCATAAACTGAATATGCTGGTGCCAATCTTCTAGAACCTGCTCTAACACCATCTGGTCCGAATCTAGCACCTGGTCTATAACTGACACCTGTATCAAATGGAGCACCGAGAACTGCAATGTCAAATTTTTCAGTCTCGAGGGATTCTGAGGAAAAAGCATCGACATAAGGTAAATGTGCAAAAGTGTTCACACCACCAAACTCACCACCACGATACAAGACAGCTGAGCCATTCAAATCTCTTAAATCATCCTTGTCCGGATAGTCATATTGATCTTTGACAAGCAACAATGAAGCAGCATCTGAAACTGGAATAGGTGATTTTTTTGGCTTACCACCAACGCTAGCGACTTGTTGAACTCCCAAATTATCTAAAATTGGACCATAGTAACGATCAAGGAATGATAAATGCGATCTATCTCCACCGAGAGAAGAGGATTGAACGTCTTTTGAGCTTTCAACTTTTTCACAGTTCAAGACTAATTGTTCTGCATTTGGAATTGCTGAACCTGATACTTGAGAGGCAAAAAGAGCTAAGACGATTGATTGTAAAACACCAGCTGAAAGTTGCATTTTAGTGTAGTTAGTTTTTCATTGAATTGATGGGGTTCCTGAAAGGAATTCACTCCCTTCTTATAACCATTTTGGATTGTATATCTAACTAGCTTTCGTTCTTCGGAAACCATGATCTGTCCACAATTGACTTGTTGCGATTCCGATGATATTTTCATTTTCAATTCAACTGCCAAAAAATCTCAAATTCTACGGCTTTTTGAAATCGGGATTTCAATTTTGAAAAATTCCGATCCATCGGAAAATTAATTTGTTCGCAAAAAAAAAAAATTGCGAATGTTGATATCAATCTGAAGTTTGTTTCTACGATGTCATTATCACTAAGCTTTCCAATGATTAAAATAATAATGTGATTCCTCTCTTTCACCTTCTTTGCTCATGGAAAGGCAAGAACCCTACATATATTTTTTTTGGTGATGTCTGGCTCAAAATATGAACAACTTATCCAGAACGGAGGGAGTGATTCAAGAGATTATGGTTCCACTGAAGAAGCTGTTATTCCCATGGTGGGTAAAGATGCGTCTACAACTTATTCTAAAGAATTCAAAGTTATTGGGAAATCTTCAATTCCAATGATTATCACATTTTTCCTTCAATATTCACTAACTGTTGTTTCAATCTTTTCAGTTGGTCACATAGGAAAGACAGAACTTGCTGCAGTTTCATTGTCTACCATGACGTTTAATATAACAGTCAGCATTTTTAATGGAATGAGTACATGCTTGGACACCTTTTGCTCTCAAGCTTATGGTGCAGGAAAATTAGAGATGGTTGGCTTACACTTTCAAAGATGTACTTTGATGATATTTGTGGCTGCAATTCCAGTTAACTTAATTTGGTGGTTTTCAGGTAGTATTTTGAACTGTTTTGTTCCGAACAAAGAACTGACTGATCTGGCTCAACTTTATTTGAGAATTATTTCATTTGGATCTCCTGGATACATTTTATTTGAAACTGGTAAAAGATTTTTACAAGCACAAGGTATTTTCCAAGCTGCACAATATGTTTTGTTTATCTGCACACCTTTGAATGCCCTTTTGAACTATTTACTGGTTTGGCATCCAAAATTTGGAATTGGGTTTGCCGGAGCACCATTGGCAACTGCGTTCAATTATTGTTTAATGGCTGCTTTGTTACTATGTTATGTTGTGTTTATTGACGGAAGAAAATGTTGGAACGGTTTGAGGTTGAAAGAAAGTTTCCAAAACTGGGGACCAATGTTCTCACTAGCACTTCCTGGTGTTATCATGGTTGAAGCTGAATTTCTTGCCTTTGAAATTTTAACAATAAGTGCATCAAGATTTGGTACTGAAACTTTAGCTGCACAATCCATTGCATCAACAATGGCTACTTTAACATTTCAAATCCCCTTCGGTGTCAGTATAGCAGGATCCACCAGAATAGCCACATTTGTTGGTTCTCAATCAGCCAGAGATGCTGAAATAGCTATAAGGGTGTCTTTACTTCTTTCAGTGGTCCTTGGAACCATTATTTGCACATCTATTGTACTCGCAAAGTATCAGATTGTTTCGTTATTCACTAATGATTTAAGTGTTATTCATTTAGCTGTGTCGGTTATTAAAATTTTGGGAATTAACCAACTTTACGATAGCATCAACGTTATTGCAGCTGGTTGTTTAAGAGGACAGGGTCGTCAAAAAATTGGAAGTAATTTGAATATTGCTTGTTATTACATGATTGCTGTTCCGTTGGCATTATATTTAGCTTTTGTCAAAGATCTTAAATTGGTCGGTTTATGGATTGGATTAGGGACTGGTATATTCACACTTGCCATATCTGAAACTTATTTCGTTTTGAAATCCAATTGGCAAGAAATATTAAGTGAATCAATGAAACGTAATATTGAATAGACGATATCTGTGACGGAATCTTTTTGTAGACAGGTCTTTTGACAACTGTGCTTGATGAGATTTCTTTTAGGAACGACAAGAAAAAAAAACCTACAATAGTGACCACAAGATATATAAAGTAACTTTCTCTAAACAACATTGAAAACACTCTTTATTTTCTCCTTTGAGCTTGCTATTCCACTAGTTGAATCACTGGTAGAGTTTCCACCATGAGTGTCATCCTTTGTAAAATCTTCCAACACAATAACTTCTTCAGGATTAACTCCATCATATGGTATCAAATTCAGCCTCTTATATTCATCAAGAGTGAAAGCATTATAAAGATCAATACCAGCAGCAATCTTTCTATCCTTTATTGGGAAAATGTAAACTGAAAGAACATAATACAATATCAGTGGACAAAAAAATGAAAAAACAGTGGACCCATAAAAGTAATTGATTATTGAAGTTTTCAGCTTTATTGATGGGTTGACATAAGCAGCCATTCCTGGGAGACCAGGCACCACAGAAGCAAAGAAAACAAACACAGCTCTCCAATTAACACCAGCTGTATGATAAAAACTTCCATCCTTTGACGTTGTATAAAGATCATTTAATTTCAATTTGCCTCCACGAACCAGCATGAAGTCAGAAACGATAATTGCAATAATTGGTGTGACAACAACACCAAAACTACTCATGACTCCTAAGAATGTTGAAGAAGTGTTATAAAACAGCCATGGTTGTACAACCCAGCTTAAAAGTGCAGTGATAATGGAACCCCTTGTAATATTAATATATTTTGGACAAAGACCAGCTAAATCCATCCCACCAGCAAAGCCATTTGTTAATGTATTAAGAGACAGTTCTGATGTTAAAAATGACAAACCCAAAAAGAAACAAGCACAACGTGTACGTGGGGTGTAATGATCATTTAGCCATTGTAAGCATATATCTGTTGGTAGCCAATACTGCTTTCCGTAAAGGTCTGTACTAATACTAGCACATATTAGGCCAGCCAAAGGTATGATTTCAGTGAAGAAAATACCACAAAATATCCCCCATTGTAATTTTGGTTTGCTTGAACTAAATCTTGAAAAGTCTGATTGATTGCAAATATCAGGACTTAGAGCACCATACCAAACATTAATCCCCATCAAATACATCCACCCAAACTCAGAATTGCTCAGAGTAACCTTTTCATAATATATTGACCCAGGTCCTCCATTCAGTTTAACCATATATCCAAACATACCAACCATTCCAGCCAATGCCATAACACATGATGCATTTACAAAGATGTTGATTTTTTCAGGTTTGATCAAGAAAAAGGGAATGGAAATGATTTGAACAATAAAGAAACTCACAAAATCACGTGTAGACATTTTAACAGATTCAGGGAAAGTGTTCTCCATATTCAAGTAATTTGGTGTTATTGAAGATAGCATAACCGTAACACATAACCCTGCTAGCCATGCCTGGGAGCCGAAATATGTTATTGAGAGGATGATTCTGATCAAAATACCCAATCCTGATCCATAAACACCAAACACAATTCTCTGACAGACAGTGAAACCAATATGATATACTTGACCTGGGTAAGAGTTCAAAATAGTGTAAAGCACAATCAATATATTACCAATAGTCAACGCAGCCATAGCATGTTGTATATTTAACCCCAATGAAAGTAAACTAGACCCCACTGAAAAAGTCCAAATACTTATATTCAAAACACCCCAATAACCAGCATATGACCAAAACCCCCATGTTCTTCTATTTGGAGGCATTGGTTCCAAGTCAGGATTTTGCAAAATACTCAAATGTTTTTCTGATTCATGTGGAACTTCAAGCTTCTTGAGAAACTCTTTGGATAAACCCATAATGATGATGTTTGATTAATAAATTGTCCACCAGAGGGCTGCTGGAAGCCATTCTGGAGTTTTATATACAAACACATCAGCATCTCTCTCGAACTATGCAGCTTTGACGATAACAATATTGCCGACTGTTATCAAACAGCTCATGATTGAGTCAAAGTTTATCTGATGTCAAAAAGTCCGAAGTTCAGAAAAATGTTTGACACGGGTCAGATTGGCAGCAGATGTTTCGCGCGAATTTGTGCTTATCAGATCTAAAAACTGTGCAATCACCTTCTGAAACGAGACAAATCCGATCGCGTTTAAGCAATCCAACAGATTATAAATCCTACATAGACAATGGAAGTACATGATTTAAAATTTTGCGATCTAATCGGAATTTTGCAATCTTTTAGTATGTCACAATATCAACTTCATTATGATTCATCTCATTATTCCAACACCTCTTGATTTTATCAAGAACAAAAATAGAAGATCCCGAACCAAGCTCTTGTAGTAATCGGAATAAATTCTCCACATCCACTTTATCTTGTGGATCCGTGCTATTCAAGCCAGCCACTAATAAGGGCCATTGCAACAGCATTAAGTTGAAAAGTTTCCGATTATCATGAGTCAACAAGCCATCATCACCGGTGTGCAAGCACTGATAATCACCACCCAAAACTTGCAATCTTGATAATATCTTTTTCACCAATCCCTGAATAATATGGTTTGTTTTAGGAGCAGAAAATAACCTTATAATGATTGTAATTAAGCTAGCATCAACATGCGATTCATGACAAATATCATACCATGAAATTGTTCGAACGTCACCTGTAGAAGAGTTTCGATATGTTGAAATTGCCGAAGGTGGAATATGATTCAGCATGGATAAATGCTGATTGGTCTTGAATTCCGAAATCAAATGTAACGTTGTGTTGGTAATATGCTCAATATCTTGAATGTCACTTGACTCATTGGATAGCTTCATAATATCAATTAATCCGACAACTGGAGATAGAATACTATCATGATATCCAAGTACTAGGTTGAATCCTTCCCTTGTAATTAATTTCAAGTTTTGGAGTACCTTTAGTTCATCCATATTTGAACCATCAAAAATCAAATGTTTTCTCTCCAATTCACTACTAATAGTTCCACCTCTAGGGGCTGTTAAACAAGCTAAAACTTCAAAAGATGTGAACCAAAGCTTGCAAAAAATGAGAATTTTAGAATTATGATTGAAGCGTTTCAAAATAAAGATTTTATGCAATAAATCTTTTGCTCCTTTCAAATGACCTCTCCAACTTTGTTTCATACTTGAAGCATTATCAGATGTTAATATTAATATTGTCAATAGCAAGTTTTCAACAGTTTTAGTCATTTCAGCTTTGGAACTCTCATCACTTGGGATGAAATCTTTGACATAAACCAAATCATCAAGCATCTGAAGCGTTTTCTTCATGAAAATGGAATAATTCTTTTGATCATCCTCTAACAACCGTTTATTGAAAGAGAATCTGGCACCTGTTGCTAAGATTGCATAAAACAGATAATTCTTTCTGAAACAATGTTGCAACAATATATCCCTAATTGGGTTCAAGTTTGGCTTTGGTTCCATTGGTAAAATGACTTGTGAAAATTCTTTGTAAAAAACTTCCAAATAAAACTTGTGTTGAAGATCTTGAAGTGGATTGAATAGATTCAACGGGATTTGGTAAATTGTATCTGTTGTTACAAAATCTTGACTTGAAGAGTTTTCACCGTCCAGTACCTCTAAATTGTTGAGTATGTTTTCATCTAATTGATTAATCAAATTTGAACTTGAATTATTTTCATCAAACCGTATATTTTTTAGTGAAGAATCTATTGCTTTGTCAAATTTGGATGTAATATCTTCATTAATCATCTCTATGAAGTCATATTTTGTGAAGTTATTTTGTAGTTTATTGAAACTATCAAGGCTTAAGGGTGAGCTGTTATACGAAGATTTTGAAGAGACAGAATCGGGTATTGCTGGATCCACTGGTAGGTTTTCCATTGGTGTTCTCTCCTTTGAATTCGCTGCAGACTTTTTTGGATTTGATGGTATATATAGACATTGTTTGGAAGTCTTTGAGCATCTTGTACATATTGGCTTCATTTCATCACACTGAATGTTAATTCTAGTTCTTAAACTGTGCGTAAAAACAACTCACTTTAACCTTCATTCTTTTACATTCTTGGCAGCCATTTTTGCTATACTTGGTTCTCTTCTTTATGACACCAACTCCTGAGCTTGTCATCTCTTGGTTTTAGTTATGCTAATGAAGCCCATGATGGATTTTAATGTTGTTTTATTATTGAAAACAAATTCGCGGTCCTGATGAGTTGGATTGGACTTGACTGGTATTGAGGTATTAGCTTTACCTCATTGGCTCAAGTATTCAACTATAATACCCATTGGTCCTTTGCCATTCTTTATTTGATTTGACAGAATCAATACTTTGAATAATTTATGTTGATGGATGTTTCATCGGCATGGAATTTGACACATCACTGAACTGTTCTAAAACCCATGATAGATTAGATATTGAACAATATGGCTCTATAATATTGCGATGATGATCATGTAATTATGAGGAGATATTGATAGTGCATGCACTTTTTGTTTTCTGCCCTCATATTCAAGTTATAGGTTATAGGCTAATGGCGGATTCTATCAAAAATATATACTTCATTTTTTCGACCTCAATAGTTATAACATCATGCTGCAAGAGTTCTTAACGATTTAGCCCTTATAGATCTATACCGTGACTAGCTACATCAACCTAACAAACACAGGTTTTAAATCATCGAATCGTAATCTTAATTTTACTGAAAGTCACATTGATAACTATAGAGAATAACGTTTTTCAATGATGTGTTGTTTTTCCTCCTGGATCGCTAGCGAAGGTTGTTGAGGATTCACGAGTTCCTTTTCTACAAAGTTTTACTCTAAAAACCAGTTGTCTATTAAAATAATCTAATTTACATTTACATGGGATCCCATTCTCCTTTTATAATCTTTCTAACTGAAAATCGTATCCTCTTTCGGGCTGGATGCTCCCTGCCATTACTGGCTATTAATCAAAGTTGTGTGTATAACATGCTGTATCTTGAAGTCATAGACTATTGTATAAGTGTGATGTACACAACGTGATATTTGTGCTGTGGTTAATAGGCGCGACTTCAACAATGGTTCTTGTTGAAGTAGCATAACAGGCAATAGTGACCGTTGAAGTTAATAAGGTGTTTGCCAGAGTCACCCTGGAACTAACCAAGAAACGTGTAGTGGTACTCAAGAAGCCCATCATCAATGAACAGCATCATAATTAAACTAAAATAGTAGCAATTCCTAGTTGCATTAAATAATCTGAAGGTATTTGACATGATTACAATATCAACTTAGCTAGATGGCATAGATAGACCGGGTCTTGCACGAGAAGGTCCTAAATCAATAATTTTATAATCTATTTACAGTTTGTCATTCAAGGCCTCACTGTTGGTTTCAATTCGTTCTCTATCGACACGACTGATATGATTCTTAACAATGAAATGTACCATAATTTCGTGCTCGAAACTAACATCTTTGATATCAACCCATAATAATCAGTAGTTACATTTTCCATTCCAGTGCATAATTCAATATAACCTCTCTATAACCCATCATTCCAAATTAAATTTCTATTTTCAACCAATATCTTAACATCTGAAGACTTTGGGACTCATCAAAATGCTTTGAGAAAGTGGTCGGTAAGCTATCCGCACTTGTGGTGAACTCAACAACAACTGTACCTTCACCAGTCTCAACTTTACATCTGGTAAAGACATTCACTAGTGATTGCAATATGGAAATCACCACTCAGAATATTGGTATTTAATGTCCTTGATAAAGTTCAATCTTATATTTCAATTGAAAATACAACCATCCCAAGCATCTTGATTGAACTCTTCAAATGGGAATAATAATCCACCAGTTTCTGGTGATGTGAAATCAATATCTCTGACAACACATTGACTTGCAATGAAATTCGAAACCGTATCATTATCTAATAATCTTTTTTCTAGCCATTCTTTTTGATCTCCTAGCATGGTACGGTCTTCTAAATTGACCAATCTTTCAACCATTTCTTGATTATGATAATAATTTGTTATATCACGAGAATAATGTCTTGACATATAAACTTGAAATAATTTACCAAATTCAAAGTTTCTCCAGATTTTTATTTGTGGTCTAATTGGAAACCATTCAAAATATGCCTGGGTTGTTTCATCAAGTCTTTTCAAAAATTTATAACCTCTTATTTCAACAATACCCTTTTAGCCATGAATTATCAGTAACTTCATGATCATCTCAAACCAAGAGCCACTGAGAGATTTGGTTTCTCCAACTTCAGATTCAACACTAACATCACCAAGAGTATTGAACTGGTGATAATAAGTATTATTTGCAGTTGACGCAGTGGTGTCCAACTTTACGGTATAGTCCATTTGCAAAACTGATACCTTTGGCTAAAATCTTGGCAAGCTTTTGATCCTCTGCTATTGAAGATTCCACTGGAACTAATCCTGCTTCTTTTAAATGCACATTAGGAGTAATCAAACAATGATCGAATCCAAATATGTAGGATCACCAGATGCAACACCATGATTAAAGGTGTACTTGTTGAAACCGGTTTGAATGAAACTGTTAAAGGAAAGAATAAAATTATCTCTGGTAAAACCAGAACCTGCCTCGACAAAAGATCAAAGTTGAGATTAATCAACTCAGAATTAGATACGAAACTCTTGAAATAATACAAATAGCATAGTATGACAACCATGATTGAATTGAGTAGCTTCTTGAGTGCATCAATTGGATGGAACCAGTGGAACAAAGAAGGAAAAGATGTTAGATTTCAATTTCTTCATAGATTCATCAAATAAACGTTGAGGTTATTGTCAGACGAGAAGCCAATTAGAGTCAACACCACCAGGGGTCTTCCACCCAAGGCAGTAAACAATGTGAGCACTGAACACCATATAAGCGCCACATTGATGTTGTTCCGGCATTAAGCCACTTCATTTGTAGATACAAGACTTTTCTTCAATTCACAATAGGTTGAAATTGTCATTGTTGATACTGGTTCTTGGAGGGTCCGTCTAAGCTGATGATTCAATGTGAACAATCAAAGGTATTTTAGTCTGGCGTAGGATTGCACTTATAATCTGATACCGTACCATATCCGTACTGTAGTACTGTAGCATTGTAACCTTCCTACCGTCACTAAACACGTTTTCAATGATTTCGTTTAACGATCAGATCTGTCAACCAAAAAAAAAAAAATGTCACATAATTCGCGCTTTTATACCCGCGAATTTGCCTAATCAATTAGTATTTACTATTTACTATTGAGTGAGCTGAACACCAGCCGTGCAATGTGCAAAATGAAACATGGAACATCTTCACTTTCGCTTCTTGCTAATCTTGTAGTATAACTTGCGCATGATTAGCATATGTACAAAATATTTGCTTGAAAAAAGCTCAACATTAAACGACAGATTTATCGTTTAATACGCGCCATAATAAATCATAGCACACGTTGATCATAATTGAATAAGCAGCGATAGAGATATATGATCTTCTTGAAAAGGCAATCTCCTTAAAGCCAGTCAAGCTCATCCATACCCTTCAAGTGTATAAAAGACACAGATAGCCCGTCAACTTTTAAATCTCGTGAAACGGTCTTGATTCTCCATCACAGAACACATTCGCGAAGATTTTTCACAAATGACTTTAAAAACTGACAACATTCAAAACGTTGAATATGAAGTCTACAGAAATTCAGAAAAGTAATTCTTCTGAGATAATGAGGCTCAAGAAGGTGATGCCCCAAAAGAAGGGATCTTCAAGAGACTAGGTGGTATCTTTACTTGTGGTGCTGCATTCTTGAGTGATGGATATCAACAGGGTGTTATGACCATGGCTAATGCTGTTTTATCAAAATCTTTTAAAGGCTATACTACCAAATACAAAACAATGGTTTCTAATTCTATCTTGGTGGCTAATATAATTGGTCAAATTGCTTTTGGGTTTATTACAGATCGTGTGGGTAGAAAACAAGCTTTCATTTATACCACTGTATTCATTATTGTTGGTGCTATTGTTTGTGCTTGTGCTTCTGGATCCACTGAACAACGTTTATTTTGGATGTTTTTTTATTGGAAGAGGTATTTTGGGTTGTGGTGTTGGTGGTGAATATCCAACTTCTGCTTCTGCAAGTATTGAAACAGCA